>NC_061092.1:1737314-1744814 GCF_015104395.2 Macrobrachium nipponense | reverse complement strand
ATTTCCCTCAACTGCTGTATTTTTCCCCGGCCTCCGTTCCTTCCCCCATATATATATATATAAATATATATATATATATATATATATATTATATATATATATATTCTATATATATATATATATATATCTATATTATACTCAGAGATGCAAAGTGTTGGGAAGAATTTTGACTCTCTCTCCCTCTCTTCTTTCTCTGAGAAAGAATGAGAAAACTTTGCAAACCTTCGTTCTCCAACAATGTAGGACAACGTACCATCACCCGGCTCCACCCTCCCCACTTTCCCCCTTTCCCCTCCTACCACCCCCCTACACCAAATCTGTATAGGTATCCTCGTAAGATGCAGTGGTCAGGCAGCCAACCCACTGCTCACTTCGCTGGCAGTTAAAGAAATAAAAGGCGTTGCAGCTAGGGGCATAAGCAGTGCCTACGGTGGGAAGTGTGCTATTATAATCCTTCTAAAGCTCAAAGAGCGATAAAGGAAAGATAAAAAATCTAAGATGGGACAATCGAGGTAGTTCAGTTTCACCTTAAGCCAGCCCTACCTACAAAATAACGGACCATCTAAAAAAAAAGAAAGAAAAAAAAAAAGGGAGTTAAAAGTTCCTCCTCCATTGGCGGCCATAAAACACACTCAAGAGATCATCCCATCAATTTGCAAATTGCTTGATAGCTGCTGCTGTTGCTGCAAGGTTGGCCAGCGGCTGATGGCCTCTGTCCATAATCTGAGGGGGCTCTTGGCGAGTTGATTACGCGTGGAAACGGGTGCTATGGATGACAAGTGGATGACTACACCATGTAGCCAGGGTAGGAGAGAGGAGGGTAGACGGAGAGGGGAGGATAGGAGGGAGGGGGAGGGGGAGGGGTAGGGGAGTTAGAGTTGGAAGGAACATGGGGAGGGGAGGAGAGATAAAGGGGAGGGGATGAGGAAGGGATGAGGATGGGAGGGAAGGAACAAGGAGGGGAAGGTATGGTAGGGGAAGGGGAGGGAAGTGAAGGGAGGGGAGGGGAAGAGGGATGTGAAGGGAGGGGAAGGAGAAGGTATGTCAGGGAAGGGGAGGGGAGGGGAGGGGAGAGGGAGCAATGTCAACATGAGGGGAACTAATGCATAATGACACTCGTTGCAGGTGAAGTATTTCTACTTCAGTCCTCGACTGACAAAGAGAGAGAGAGAGAGAGAGAGAGAGCGCTTTACAGTTACATATTGATTGTGAATTAAAGGTTATTTGATGTAATCCATGTATCTTCGCGTTTAAAAGGTCTTAAAAGCATTTGCATTGAAAGCACTCACCGGCTATCCAAACAAAGACACCAGGAATTGACTGATTACCTGAAGTAACGTGGCGTCGCAAAGTTTAAGGCCATCGATCCATGAAATAAATGAGATGAACGGTGAAAATCATTACGAGAAGTGTTTGGAAGTTTTCATGATTATGTTCACCTCCATAAAACATTAAACAAAAACTGGTAAGAAAAAAAACTGTTTTTCAATATTTTAACAGAGATCTTTCACATTCTCAACTGACCCCTGAACAGCAGAAGCACCAATATGCCGTAAATGTTCCTCGAGGTCGAAGATCTCGGCTCCAGAGGTCCTTTATTCCTCAACACAGCTGGACTGTGGAACAGGTTGGAAAAGTTCAACAATACCCTATTGCTAATCTCCTTGCATTTTGATACATTTCTATCTATATTAGTTTATTAATCTATTTTTTCTTCATTCATACGTGGACTCCTCTTCTTTCTGTATATACTTTCACTTTCTCTGACTTATTCCTAATGGATACCATATTCTTTGGAAGCATAAATTTCATGTCAACGCCCCATGTGGGATTTTGTACGACATGAATAGGGTTTATCTTCTGATTAATAATAATAATAATAATAATAATAATAATAATAATAATATAATAATAATAATAATAATAATAATAATCTTAAATAAAACTAAGAAACGCAAAACATATTCAAAAGTGAATAGTTCCACATCAGTGATTGCCTAACGAGGTTTCCATAGCAACGGCAGGTTCTACAATAGGAACGTTATACATAGTATATTACACACATGTATGTATGTGTCCGTATATTCATGGCCCCTTCTAGTTTTCTGTACAAGAAAACTACTTGTGAAGTCTTTGCCTGTCCGTCCGCAATTTTTCCTGTCCTCACTTTTGCATTCCTCCCTCAGATCTTAAAAACATACTGAGGCTAGAGGGCTGCAAATTGGTATGTTGGTCATTCACTCTCCAACCATCAAACGTACCAAATTGCAGCCCTCTAGCCTCAGTAGTTTTTATTTTATTGACGGTTAAAGTTAGCCATAATCATGCTTCGGGCAACGATTTAGGCTAGGCCACCACCTGGCCATGGTTCAAGTTTCAAGGGCCGCGGCTCGTACAGCGTTAGGCCTTCATTATACGATATAGTGGCTGTATAGAAAACTCGATTGCGCCAAAGACAATTCGGCGCATTTTTTTAATTGTTTAAATTAGTCGACTGACAGTGAATCAGAAATGAAGCCGAAAATAAACAAGTAAACTGGAAAAAATCTATATACTATAACATAAAAATAAAAAAATAAAAGCGCCCCGACGCAATAAAACAGTACACGACTATTGTGCAGACTTTTTTTTTTTTTTCTTTTTACTTTTTTGAAAAGCCAATCGTGCGGAAAACGAGAAAAAAAAAAAAAAAAAAAAATAAAAAAAAAAACAGTACGACACGTGAGTAGAATGACCAGTGTGGCCTCCTGTTTCATGCCATCAGGAATGGTTCGGATCGAGTGGTTCTTTCAAATGTATTCTAATGTAATCTTCTATTACTGGTGAGATTGTTGTAAATGTGGGTACATTATGGAATAATAATAACTAATAATAATAATAATAATAATAATAATAATAATAATAATAATAATAATAATAATTGCAATGGGTACAGAATAAATATGAATAATTTCAATACAAGTATATGTGTGTGTGTCAATATAAAACACACACACGCACGCACACACACGCACGCAAACACACGCACGACCACACACACACACACACACACAATATATATATATATATTATATATATATATATATATATATATATATATATAATGCATAATATATACGTATATATTACACGTATGTATATTTATTTTATATATACTCGTATATTGTAATTATTCATACTATATATACGTAGTATGTATATATACGCTTCTATTATAGGTTTGTACGAAAACATGTATGTATAATGTATGTATGTATGTATGTAGGATGTATATATACTATATATATATATATATCTATATATATATATATATATATATACTATAATATAATATACATAATATATATATATATATAAAATATACATATATATATATATATATATATATATATATTATATTATAATATACAAAAACAAATTATCGGACCAAAGCTCCAGAAGACGAGATGAGAACGCTGACTAAAGGGTCTAATTAAACTATTTTAATAGCAATAACACAAGCATGCCTATCCTTGCCTCTCCACTTGACAAGTGACAGTGTCCCAGATCTCCTGTTCTCTCAATCTCTCTAACCTTCCTTTCACAAGAAGCAAAGAAAAAAAAAACAAACAAAAAGAAAAACAACGACAAAATTAAATAGGTCGAGAGCGAGAGAGTACCCCCAAGGTGAGGTGCTGGTGTCCCTAAAATTTGAGGGACGCTGCTCTCAAAGCTTGCTGGCCCTCCCCCAAAATGAATGAAGACTGGCACATCCTCCCAGCGATTACCCAACACCTGTGTCGTATCATTTCTCTCTCTCCTCTCTCTCTCTCTCTCAATACTATTTTTTTTTAACCTTCCGTAAAACTTTGACAGGCATCGTAAAACTTTTTTTTATTTTTCCCTGTAATTTGTTGTTTTATTAACTGATTTTTTTCTCTCTCTCTCTCTCTCTCTCTCTCTCTCTCTCTCTCTCTCTCTCTTCTCTCTCTCTCTCTCAATCCAACCACTTGAAATCTTGACAGGGAATTGTAAATTTTATTTTTATTTTTCCCTTGTCATCCTCATTATTTTTATTGACTGATTTTCTTCTCTCTCTCTCTCTCTCTCTCTCTTCTCTCTCTCTCTCTCTCTCTCTCTCTCTCTCTCTCTCTCTATAATATATATATATATATATATATATATATATATATATATATATATATATATATATGAAAAAGGTGAATAAACGGTGATATGCGCGTTGCCCCAGCGTGGACACGTTACGCAGAGCAAACCGAATTTTAATAAGCTTGAATAATTTCTCTTGTGTGTATAACGATCGGTCTGGGCTAATGCAATGTAAACAAAGATAGCTCAATTTAACTGGACCGCTGGAGAATTACTTTCAGGGTTATGCTATTCAATAAACAAAATACGTACACGCAAGCGGTTTTGAGAACCTTTTTTTCTGTCCGTTTATAAAAACTCCTATAATTTATCGAACCATGTAACTTCAAATTTATATAGACGCCTATGACCCGTCATTCGTGTAACTATACATATATAGACATGGATAATATATATAATTCACTATTCAAGAAAACAAAATACGTAGGTGAAAGTCTCTATACGTTTATATAGACGCCTATAATTCACGTAACTTTGCATTTATATAGACGTCGATAATTCACTATTCTGAATGAGAGAGAGAGAGAGAGAGAGAGAGAGAGAGAGAGAGAGAGAGAGAGAGAGAGAGTCAAGCTTCGGGCTATCTTCGTACTCTGATGTCACGTGACATACAATTGACTTATGCCGAGTAATATACAATAGTCAATTTGATTGATTGATGAACCACTGGTTAGAACTGGCAATGAGTCGGTGACTTGTACTTCAACCTGTTTTGAGACGTGTGCGCGATATGTTGCAGACATGTTCAAGACTTACTTCTGCTTCTTATAGTAAGAATCTCAAGGCAAAATACATCACAAATATTCTACAGAAACCGGAAAAATTATTCAACAAGAAACTACATTTTCAGTTTTGCCTCTACAAAGCCCTGTTCTATTCAACACCAAAAATACATCATCACAAATATTCTACAGAAACGGGAAAATTATTCTACAGTGAACTAATCTACAGCAAAAAGCATTTTCAATTTTGCCTCTACTCTGCAACATACTACATCATACCAACCGTTCTACAGAAACGCATACGAACTCATCTGGTAAATGACTTATTTAGGGCTCATTAGGACTGCCAAATTACAAATTACAACTCGACCAATTACAAATTACACTTCATTACAAAACTGGGCTAGTTGCGATTTCAATTTACAAACCGGAAGCTGCAGGCTCTTGTATAAATTCAGGAAAAAAAAGATAATAAAATTTAAATAAATATTCTATTTATGCTAACTACTACATACGAACACATCCCCGACATACGAACACACATCCCCGCCCCGTGAGAATTATCATGAGTTGCCCGCCGACTGAATTATACTTCACTAATTAATAGCTCCCAATATAAAAGTTTATAATTGTCAATGGCGAGCATTTAATCAAGGAGCCATATCATATTATAAAAGTATGTTGCGATCAACGAGGCGCCACACTCTTCGAGGGGAGGGGGGGTTGCATAAAATAATCAAATTAATAAAAACGCCAAACACTGCATACGCGTCTATTAATGAACTCTGCAGTTAATTGTTCAATATCTCTTCGGCAAATCGGTTCTCTTAAATCATTCTAATTACTGACATCCCTCTTTATTAAAAGTAAATTGCATTCAATTATTACATTCAGTTATTCAAGTCGAGAAGTCATCAGTCGAAATCAATTGCCTTTAATTTCTCTGTTTTCCATTTCATTATTTTTTTTATATCTCAATATAATATTGGCTTCATATCCTATGAAAAACTGCTTACTAATTAGACATATGTCCATTATTCAAAATTAATATATACACATAATAAATATATATTTCTTTAGACTTAGCAAGTCTTCTTGGAGTGAGGCTGCGAGCCCCATGATCATAAACATCTAATCTGCCACTCACTTTATTACAGTAACCACCAAGATCATGATTCACACAATAAGGGCAATCAATGTGAATATAAAATATCAAAATTATACTTACAAACCCAGAATATATTTACAACCAATCCATAAATTTGTACAAATACAACAAAGCCAAAAATGTATAAAAATACAGATACAAAACATAATTCTGTCCCAGAAATTTATACAAATACAACAGAAGGTAAAAACGCTACCCAAAAAATTTATGCATATATAATAAACAATGAAATAATAATACAATAAAAATACAACTGCAACCAAGAATTAAATCCTAGAAATTGATGGGAATACAATAAAAATAATAATAAAAAATACAATACAGCTGATAAAAAGCACCCCAGTAATTTATGTATATACAACAGCGTCTAAAAGAATTATATAAAAATACAACTACAACAAATATCTGCACTATATACAGCAGATTTCGAAAATAGGGGATTAAAAATACATTTACAACAAAAGAATGTAGTACCACAGAAACGGATGCAATATAAAACGTAAAAAATTAAATTAAAATAAAACAACAACCTCCCAAAATTAAATTGAAACACAACTACTACCTCCCAAAATTAAATTAAAATACAACTACAACCTCCCAAAATCAAATTCAAATTACAACTAGGACACAAAAATTCTATCCAAAGTATTAATGCCAATACAACTGCACCTAAAAAAATTATATAAAAATACCACTACAACAGAAAAAATCTATTCCAGACATACTAATGCAAATACAACACCACCCAAAGAAACCAATTGAAAAATACAGCTGTAATTTAAAAAAAAAAAAAATCTAATTTCCGTATGATTATAGAAAGTCAAGTAACACCACCCATTTATCTTAACGGTACATTGAGAAGAAAGAGAGCCCAGCCTGTCTGACAACTTTCTCTCGTAATAATAACAAAGAATAACATTCACTCTCTTCAGCAAATGACGTTCTCTGGCTTACGCAGCGCTTTCTCCTAAAACCGCAAGTGATGTGTGCCAGTAAAATACATTACTCGAGCGGTATTTATCGACGGTCACTTACCGTCAAACCACAGCAGGTTTAGACAACAAACAATTCTAAGTTAGTTATTTGTTCTTTGAACATCAAAACTGATATACACACAGAGATGGATGCGATACTATAAAAAGCGTTGGATTAAATACACGTAATTTTGTTAGTCAGTTCAAAGTGATTTTGGAGTGGTGAATTAGATGGAGGTGGCCGATAAAGCGTTCGATTAAATACGCGTAATTTTGTTAGTCAGTTCAAAATGATTTTGGACTTTGTGGTGAATTAGATAGAGATGGCCGATAAAGCGTTCGATTAAATAAACGTAATTTTGTTAGTCAGTTCAAAATGATTTTGGACGTTGTGGTGAATTAGATAGAGATGGCCGATAAAGCGTTCGATTAAATAAACGTAATTTTGTTAGTCAGTTCAAAATGATTTTGGACGTTGTGGTGAATT
>NC_061092.1:1699814-1732314 GCF_015104395.2 Macrobrachium nipponense | reverse complement strand
AATTGGAGGACTGTGATAGGGCAAAAAAAAAAAAAAAATAATAATAATAATAATAATAATAATAATAATGTCCTCTTAAATTGTATGGCTACATCATTTTGAGATCATTTTAAACTTACTCAAAATTCTTATTAAAATCTATCTTTTAACCTGCTGCTGCTGCTGCTAATAATAATAATAATAATAATAATAATAATAATAATATAATAATAATAATAATAATAATATTAATAAAAATAATAAATAATAATAATAATAATAACAACAACAACAACAACAAGCCATTATTTTTCAGCTGAGCCCAATGTGCAGATAGAGATTTTTTTACATATAAAAAAAGGAAAAATTAAGAAAAAGATTATGATAATAATAATAATAATAATAATAATAATAATAATAATAATAATAATAATAATAAAAAGCCATTATTTTTCAGCTAAAGCCCACAGTGCAGATACAGATTTTTTTGCGTATAAAAAAAAGGAATAACTAATAAAAAGATATAAAGATCTCAAACGTATTTCAAATGCAAGGAGAATGACATCACGGTAGCAATGAGGGAATAAAGGAAACAGCTGGAAGGAGCGGAGGACCGTAACGGATGCTTTGTATGGAGAGAGCGGCTTTGTTTGTTTGTATGGTGTTTTTACGTTGCATGGAACCAGTATGGGTATTCAGCAACGGGACCAACGGCTTTTTTAACTTTTTTTAGTGACTTCCTGACCCCTCAATGGAATCCCCGAGAACCGAACTCGCGGCCACCACCCGAGATGGCAAGCTAAGACCATACAACCACGCCACTGAGGCGCATATGGGGAGAGCGGGCCCACCCACATTCATTCTCTATGGGATATAGACGAGAGACGTCTCAGCCCTTAAGGAAGATCAGGGTCAGGAAAGACTCTGCCCTCAGGGAGGGAAGGAAGCTAGCAGAAGGCGAGGGTGCTAAGTTCAAGTTACACTCCACGAATTAGTTAAGGAAATCTGGTCAGAAATTTGTATCTGCGCGAGGGCTTTAGCTGAAAAATAATTGCTTGTTATTATTATTATTATTATTATTATTATTATTATTATTATTATTATTATTATTAGTTAGATTCGAAAGAGAAAAGAATTATGAAGAAAATTGCATTGAAAATTTGAATCAGTTTAAAATCAGGAGAAGGCCAAGTTATGCAAAATAAATAAATAAATAAATAAATATATATAATATATATATATATATATATATATATACGATATATATATATACGTATATATATATATACTATATATATATATATATATATATATATATATATATATATATATATATATAAATAATAAGACCCTTTTTTGGCCGAGTGACGATATGCGCCTTTCAAGTTTTTAATGAGTTATCTGCATCGACGGTGTGGGTAAGGCCAAATAAAACACCAGGTAGATGAGAGAGAGAGAGAGAGAGAGAGAGAGAGAGAGAGAGAGAGAGAGAGAGAGAGAGAGAGAGAGAGCTAAATATATGAAAAGCAAAACTCTACTCTTGAAAAAAAAAAAATAACAGTTCTCAGAGTACACTGATTATTATTTATTATCATTATGTTATTATATTATTATTATTATTATTATCAACAATATATATAGGCGTATCCGTTTATCATTATAACTACTGTACCTATATAATGTTTATTTCCGTATATTATTGTTATTATTATTTTTTTTTTTTTTTTTGCTCTATCACAGTCCTCCAATTCAACTGGGTGGTATTTTATAGTGTGGGGTTCCGGGTTGCATCCTATCTCCTTAGGAGTCCCATCACTTTTCTTACTATGTGCGCCGTTCGTTCAGGATTACACTCTTCTGCATGAGTCCTGGAGCTACTTCAGCCTCTAGTTTTTTCCTAGATCCTTTCCAGAGATCTGGGGATCGTGCCTAGTGTTACTATGATTATAGGTACGATTTCCACTGGCATCTCCCATATCTTCTTAGTTCTATTTTCAGATCTTGATACTTATCATTTTTCCCTCTCTTTCTCTTCAACTCTGGTGTCCCATGGTATTGCGACATTATTCTTATTATTATTATTATTATTATCAAACTAGGACGTAACCAAGTTGAAAAACAGCCTACACAAATACAGAGGCTGTGACCGCAAACTAAGAACCTTTGCCATACCACAAACAAAGCTTTTGAAACAAACGAGACACACACAAACCACAGAATGCCTTTGGCCTCGTGTCCTCACAAATTCAAAAGGAATGTGGTGTTAGCCTTTGAAATAAGTACAGCCCAACGCACGGGAACAAAGCTGGAGAGGTTCCTTTAAGGACAAACAAAGCGAAAAGATATGTAGAGGGAAGGACGGTAAACGACGGAGAGAGAAGAGAGAGAGAGAGAGAGATAGAGAGAGGAGGTACGAGAGAGAGAGAGAGAGAGAGAGAGAGAGGAATGGGGATAAAAGCTTCACAAATATGTCGGTTAACTGCAACACGCCCCAGTGGGTCCCGTTAGTTGCATAGGGAGGGCAACACACTACCTACACATCCCCCCCCCCCCCCCCCCCCCCCCCCCCCCCCCCCCCCCCCCCCCACTCCCCCCCCCCCCCCCCCCCCCCCCCCCCCCCCCCCCCCCCCCCCCCCCACCCCCCCCCACCCCCCCCCCCCCCCCCCCCCCCCACACACACACACAAACACACGCACGCGCGCACAAACACGCGCAAAGAGCATTGACTCGTCTTTTCCCCGAGGCCAACTCTCTACCATTCATGTCAGTAGGTCGCCTGACCTAATCTTTGTGCGCTTGGGAGATGCACTTGCCCGCCATATGAGAGAGAGAGAGAGAGAGAGAGAGAGAGAAGAGAGAGAGAGAGAGAGAGAGAGGTGGGTTACAATCATCTTGGTACTTGAGGTCACATCAGTCGCAAAAGTATTTAAAGGAAAAAAATACAATATCAAAACATATCAACTTTCCAACAGAGAGAGAGAGAGAGAGAGAGAGAGAGAGAGAGAGAGAGAGAGAGAGAGGTCACAACATCTTGGTCATTTTAGCCACATCAGTCCTGTTTTCAAAATCAGTTATGTCAACACAACAAGACGACAATTAACTAAAAACTGGACGAAAAACGAAGGTTGAAAGGAACTCGAAACAGTAGGTCACAGTCCTGGAAGATGGCCACGTCCACACCCACCAGTATTGTTGTTACCATGACGCACGCACAACACACACACGCACACAAACATGCAGATACACACACACAACGAACCAAGCTAGCTTAGCGACACCTGTGAGTATGTTTATGGAAATTTCGCAAACTGTATATCAGTTAAATACTTAACACATATGGACAGGCATTTTTTTTTTTATTTTCAACACATAATAATAATAATAATAATTTTTTTCTATCTCAGTCATCCTACTCGACCGGGTGGTTTTTATAGCATGGGGCTCCGGGTAGCATCTGCCTCCTTAATATTATTATTATTATTACTATTATCATTATTATTATTATTATTATTATTATTATTATTTTATTATTATTATCATTATTATTACATTGTTATTATTATTCAAAATAAAAGAATATTTATGAGGAACAAAAGTAAATAACAATAGAAATATATCAACAATCTAAGAACTTGGAAAACACACACACACACACACACAGAGAGAGAGAGAGAGAGAGAGAGAGAGAGAGAGAGAGAGAGAGAGATTTTCTTAGTTTTACGTAACGTGTAGAGTTGACCTCTCATGAGCTTGAAGAAATGAATCAAGATGTCTGAACGTCGGGGGGAGAGAGAGAGAGAAGGGGGGGGGGGGAGGATTCTATACTACAGAATGATTGAACTGTCTTTTTTTTTTTTAACCCGTCGTCGCAGCGATTAAGGTCATCTATGGAGGAGATGTTTGTGGTTTAAATAACGCGAATGGAGGATATTTGTAATAATAATAATATAATAACAATAATAATAATAATAATAATAATACTAATAATAATAATAATTCTCACTTCTTTCAGCGAAATATATATTAATATATTTCTGTCGAAATTCACTAGAATGTACACAGCTGGCTTATGACAGACCGTAGTATAATTCTCTCGTTAACAAGGGCTAATCATGAGCTCAGCAGTCCAATAATACTAAATAATACGTATAATGATAACAATGAAAGACAACGTTATGATGTCTGTGTATTCTCTTCTGAAAAGATTTCAGGAATCACCAGCTTAGTCTGGTTTCAAAAGGCCCAGCTTAAATATGAGGTAATACTGGAAGTTCTATTGTATATATCCTAAGGTACGGTTGAGCCGGTTAATATTCATATAATATATATATATATGTATATGTATATATATATATATATATATATATATATATATATATATATATATATATATATATATATATATATATGCAGAAGCCAGGTACTATGTCGTACCTCTAAGTAAATGGGGATACAATCCACAATGAAGTAAATCCTCTTGTAGTTTAAAATATATATATCTTGTACAGGATTAAAGCTTTCGACCATCAACTGTGGTCTTGTTCACTTTAGGAACAAGACCACAGTTTGATGGTCGAAAGCTTTAATCCTGTACAAGATATATATATATATTTTAAACGACAAGAGGATTTTACTTCATTGTGGATTGTATCCCCATATATATATATATATATATATATATATATATATATATATATATATATACATATATATATGAAGTCCTATCGTATCTATCCACAGGTGCGGTTGAGCCTTTAATATACATATTATATATATATATATATATATATATATATATATATATATATATATATATATATATATATGCAAGAATTTTGACATAACCACAGGCATATATAAATTTTTTTATTTGTTTAGAAAAAGAAAGCATTTTATGAAAATCAAGAAATCTGGACGTATGCAGTGATATATATCCATTTGCAAATGTTAAGCCTTTTGAACTGTTTATCAAAGACAGCAGTTTATAAGAACTAAGCCTTGTGACATGTTTTTCAAATAAAGCAATTTATAAGAAATAAGCCTCGTGACTTGTTCATCAAAGAAAGCAATTTATTCAAAGTAGCAACACCGGTGTATGCAGTGACATCCACATGCATTGTTAAGCCTATCGACTGTTTATCAAAGAAAGCGATTTATGACGAGAATATTGGCGTATGCAAAATCCAGACTAAACAAAAGCCTTCATTCCTCATATATTGAGGTTAAATAGGGCATCAGTCTTTCCAGTATTCATTGTTTGTAAAATATGGACGGTAAATAAACTGGCTTTCAAATCATAAACCTTATAAATCATGTACATGACTGCAATCATATAACGTGATGAAGATTATAAGGCCATGAAAATATAAAAAAAAAATATAAAAAAACAGGCCTCGTAATAGACCAAGATTCCGTGACAACACACACACACTCACACACACACACAGAGAAACATTCATACTTAAAAAAATTTTAGAAACAAAAATCTCCGAATCTCCGAGAGAGAGAGAGAGAGAGAGAGAGAGAGAGAGAGAGAGAGAGAGAGAGAGAGAGAGAGAGAGAGAGAGAGCAGCCAGGAAAATTGATCCTGGGTCAAGGACAACAGCTAACAATGGAGTAAATTCTGTGTAATCTGCCGTAGATGAGGCCTGAATACATTTTTCCTCCTTTAGTAACATTCCAGACTTTTACACATTACGCAAATTATACAGTCCCGACAATTTTATGTTTACTGACGAAATACGTGTGGCAATAAGGCCTAATAAGACCTTAAATTCTCAGCACTGATATACTGGCTTTTCTTAGAAGCTGACACCTCTGAGAGAGAGAGAGAGAGAGAGAGAGTAGAGGACGAGGGAGGGAGAGGAGGGAAGGGAGAGAGAGGAGGAAGAGAGGAGAGAGAGAGAGAAATGTAATATGTTTGAAATACGGTATCCACTTTTGCCCTCAGTAAATGTATGGTTGTGAGAGAGAGAGAGAGAGAGAGAGAGAGAGAGAGAGAGAGAGAGAGGGGAGTGGGGACGAATGGAGGGAGGGAAAGAGAAAAAGAGAGAGGAGAGAGAGAGAGAGAGAGAGAGAGAGAGAGAGAGAGAGAGAGAAGGGAGTGGGAACGAATGGAGGGAGATGCACTTTCCAGCCATATGAGAGAGAGAGAGAGAGAGAGAGAGAGAGAGAGAGAGAGAGAGTGAGTTCAACGTCTGGGCTCCGCACCCAGAAACCTGTCCCACGTCTCCCCGTTTCACGTAGCTCACATCACAGTCTCGGTCATTTAAATATTATTACAGAAGGAACTTTCTCCTGCTCCTCCTGTATCTGTAATCTGTATTCGCCTGTATTTCTAAAAGTGACCACACAATCAGTACCTGCTGTTCAAAGAAGATTGAGTGTCAAAAGTAAGATTGATTGATAGGTTCAAAGTGACGTTTCGTTACAAAAACAAAAAAATCAGTGACACCAAGAAAAACTGAAAGTAAGATTGATTGACAGGTTCAAAGTGACGTTTCGTTACAAAACAAAAAAATCAGTGACACCAAGAAAAACTGTCTACAAGTGACAGGTATACGTGCAGTCAATAACTGCACTTCATTGAAGATTGAATGATAGGTATATATCGACATGGCGTTACCAAAAGGAGATCTACTTTTTACCAGTGGCCAACACTGACATAACTGCACTTCAAAGATGAGCGAAAGTCATTGACGCGCGCGAAAAAAAAAAAAAAAATAAAATAAAATAACTAAACCTTCACACGAGATTGACTGACTGGTTTATGGCGACATGGCGTTACGTAAACAAACGTTATAGAAGCAGAAAAAAGGCAATGTTCACAAATAATTATTTTTCAACCAAAAAAAAAAAAAAAAAAAAAAAAAAAAAAAAAAAGGACAATTTCACAAATGAATTGCTTCAACAACTTCATTAACTGCTCTTCAAACAAGATTGGTTGATTGTTTTATAGCTACATTTGGCGTCACGAAAAAAGGTTACAGAATCCGAAAAAAAGGTAATTTTCACAAATAAATTATTTTCCGTCTTTTATCTTGTATTATAGAGACAAATAAAAAATACTGACAAACGGTAACCGACAGTTTAAGAGCTACAAATACGACTGACTGCACATAAGAAATTGCAAACAAGAATCATTTTCTAACAGTTAAAAACTCCAGTATCCAGGCAATGAAGTTTAATAAAGCTTAATATCTAAAAATACCAACCATTAGCGAAAATACGATCTAATTAACATTATCACGGCATTTGCCACGGGGCACTAAAAGAAAAGCATCAGAGTTGTACGCTCTGTTTTGTACCTCAATGCTAATGTTAGAGAATATGTGTACATACATTTTTTTTCAAGAGGATTAATTTACATGATAAACTGGCTAACTCATACGAACAAAAGAATGAAAATGAAAGAAAGTTGTTTTAAAATTACACACATTATTATTATTATTATTATTGTGAATATATTATTACTAGTGTATTATTATTATTATATATTATTATTAGTATTATTATTATTAAGAAAAATATCCTTTAAAAATGAGAGAGAGAGAGAGAGAGAGAGAGAGAGAGAAGAGAGAGAGAGAGACGACCGAGAGAGAGACGAGAGAGGGAGAGATTTTGAGAGAGAGAGAGAGAGAGGAAATTTTTTTCTTTTTGACATAACATAAAATAATCACTTTTCTATAAATAACAAATTTAATCACTAGATAAAGTACGATTTATAACCCTTACACTAGTCGAAAGCAATTATTTTTCTTTTTAACATAACATAAAATAATCATTTTCTATAAATTACAAATTTAATCACTAGATAAATTATGATCTTATAACCCTCACACAAGTCGAAAGCAATTCTTTTTTTTCTAACATAACATAAAATAATCATTTTCTATAAATTACAAATTTATTCGCGAGATAAATTATGATGTTATAACCCTCACACAAATCGAAAGCAATTCTTTTTCTTTTCAACATAACATAAAATAATCATTTTCTATAAATTACAAATTTAATCCCTAGATAAATAACTTTGTACAACATGTCACATGTATGTGACACTTACGAAAATAATTTCCTGTTCCTTAGAACAATAAACACCGCCTGCTGAGAGAGAGAGAGAGAGAGAGAGAGAGAGAGAGAGAGAGAGAGAGAGAGAGAGAGAACATTTCCAAACTTAAACGCACCGAGTTGAAAATAAAACGCCTCTCTCAAAAGTTCAAAAGGAAGAAATGTTGGGGGGTGGGAGGCACATTACGAGAAAATATTCCCAATGGTCCTGTTACTGGGTCTTCAACTAAAAGGAAAGGGAGGGTGGGAGAAAGGGAGGGGGGAGAGGAGAGGGGGTGTGCCTGGAATTGCTTATGTGGGGATAGGGGAGGGAAGGAGGAGGAGGAGGGGAGATAAGGAGAGGGGAAGGACATACTAAGGTACCAGAAAGGAATGGGGAATAGGAGTCTCGAAATGACGAGGGAGAGGGGTAAGGTTACAGTTAGGGGAGGGGGGGGGAGGGGAAGTAAAGGAGAGGGAACTAGAATGGGAATAACAGTAAAGAAGAGGGGGTTAAGGTTTAGAATTAAGGGGCGGAGAATAGATGAAAGGGAGGGGGAAAGGGCGGCTGAGGAATCTAATGACTCCCTAAGGACCCATTTTCGAATCATAAAACCTCGTACATTGCAGCTTCTTTCTGGGGGAGGCCCTTTTCTTAGGAGGAATTAAGAGAACTACAGCAATAAAAATAATAATAATAATAATGTCACAGTTCTTTACATGGAGAAATCAGGTCCCTTTCCCTTACTGTCAAACACACACACACACACACACACACAATCACTAGAGAAATCCAACCCTTTTCCTTTGATACTACACATACACAAACACACATACACAACAATGACAATTTCACCCCTCCACTACCCTACAGCAAATACGACATAGCAATGCATTCACAGACAACAACATTCCAACTTAAAACCTCAATATTGATACCACTTGCACCCACAGATCCTATAACTCCGGTACTAGCGAGCATAAAATTCAAATAACACCAAAATCAATATAGTATTACTATCCTCACGAACGACGAAACGGGGCAAACACAGTCGATTGATTTCAGACTTCGAAAACATTAGAAGTCATAAATAAGAAACTGGAAACCGTGACTCAAGGAAGCCATGATTGCTCGTGTAAGCTACTGTTACGTTGACTGGTTCTAGTACTCACTTTAAATAAAATCCCTACGGCCAGTCTTTGTCGAAGGCGGAACCTTTCAGTTTCCAGAAGTGTCAATTTTAATCTTACCTGCAAAGAGAGGAAGTGAGATTAGCGTTATGAGTTGCAGCATACGACTGCTTGTGTAATAATAATAATAATAATAATAATAATAATAATAATAATTTCGGAAGGAGACCCTCTCGTAGGCAAGTTTTGTTAAAAATGGTTGCGGCTTCAGCACTATTAATCTTGTAGAGTCTTCTCTATTTTTCTAATGACAGCTTTCTCTCTGTTGCTTAGACTGGCGAGCAACGCACCAAAGGGCATGGTAAAATTCGGTTAAGTCATTTTACCATGCACTTTGGTGCGTTACTCGCCAGTCTAAGCAACCGAGAGAAAGCTGTCATCAGAAAATTAGAGAAGACCCTACAAGATTAATAGTGCTGAAGCAGCAACCATTTTGAGAAGAAAAAAAAAATAATAATGTCTTATTTCAGCTCAGGACCATATACAATATGTGGCAGAGAAAGTGGTACTTTTTAAATTATTTACAAATCATTTGGTAGGTAACAGACTATTTAATAATAATAATAATAATAATAATAATAATAATAATAATAATAATAATAATATGGGATGAAGGACTAATAAAAGTAGACGAAGACCCAGAAAATATAAGGACAGGAGAAAGACAGAAAGACAGAGAGAGGACTGGCACAACAAACCAATGCACGGACAATACATGAGACAGACTAAAGAACTAGCCAGCGATGACAATTGGCAATGGCTACAGAGGGGAGAGCTAAAGAAGGAAACTGAAGGAATGATAACAGCGGGCACAAGATCAGGCCCTAAGAACCAGATATGTTCAAAGTACGATAGACGGAAATAACATCTCTCCCATATGTAGGAAGTGCAATACGAAAAATGAAACCATAAACCACATAGCAAGTGAATGCCCGGCACTTGCACAGAACCAGTACAAAAAGAGGCATGATTCAGTGGCAAGCCCTCCACTGGAGCCTGCAAGAAACATCAGCTACCTTTGCAGTAATAAGTGGTACGAGCACCAACCTGAGGGGAGTGATAGAAAACGATCAGGCAAAGATCCTCTGGGGGACTATGGTATGAGAACGGATAGGGTGATACGTGCAAATAGAACCAGACGTGACGTTGATTGACAAAGTCAAGAAGAAAGTATCACTCATTGATGTCGCAATACCATGGGACACCAGAGTTGAAGAGAAAGAGAGGGAGAAAATGGATAAGTATCAAGATCTGAAAATAGAAATAAGAAGGATATGGGATATGCCAGTGGAAATCGTACCCATAATCATAGGAGCACTAGGCACGATTCCCAAGATCCCTGAAAAGGAATCTAGAAAAACTAGGAGGTGAAGTAGCTCCAGGTCTCATGCAGAAGAGTGTGATCCTAGAAACGGCACACATAGTAAGAAAAAGTGATGGACTCCTAAGGAGGCAGGATGCAACCCGGAACCCCACCCCCACACTATAAATACCACCCAGTCAAATTGGAGGACTGTGATAGAGGAAAAAAAAAAAGAAAAAAAAAAATAATAATAATAATAACAAAAATAATAATATTGAAGAAATCCACACTATTTTTTGTATATAATATTTACTACTATATATTTGCAATTACACTGTTGAGAATTGCTTGCTATTATGAAATTTTCCTGAATAATAATAATAATAATAATAATATAAAAAGCCAACCACAACAATCAAAGACAGACTTTTCTAGCTTAATCTACAAATGTGGAAAAACAAATGACTAGTGTAATCACAGGGCTTCATAATTTGCAAACACCTCTACTAAACATTCCTGTCAGAGCTCAAAATATTTGGTTTTACTTGGTCGTCGGTGGCAATAATAAAAACATCAAATGCTCGATCAAAAACAACCTGATGTATATCAACGAAGATTTTTCGCGCAGCGTTTTCGGCGAATTTTGCATAGCTTGCAATATTACTGTAATGCAAGCAAATTGCAATACATTGCAATTCCGGATTCATATTCGTGATTAAAAGGCCGAAAACACTGCATTATACCCAGTTTAAACTCGCTAACCACGGATATGAAAGCAAAATTGCAACTTACTGCGATGTTCTTGCAATAATTATTTTGTTCATGGTTAAACTATAATGAAACCTGCGAAAAAAAAGTCACAAACACGTCTGCAACTTACTGCATACAATGCTGTTTTTGGTTAAACCATAACCAGAATTTTCAGTTTTTGTTAAGATCACTGACTTTTACATTTACAGACAGGCCCACCCTCCCCATGTCATAAACACGTCCGCTACTTATTGCATAAATGTCACAAACAGGTTGAAAACAAGTCAACGACCGAAGGTGGAGAACGAATCTTTGGCCAATGCTGGATGATCTTGCGCAGCACTGGTTAAAAGACTGCCAATACGTCGCTGACATGTAGTCGAACTTATGTTATGAGTGTGCGATGAGGTAGGTTAGGTTAGGACCTTACCTCGTAAAACACTAAGTTCGTGACCTAAATACATATGTTTGTTTGTTTGTTTGTATGGTGTTTTTACGTTGCTTGGAACCAGTGGTTATTCAGCAACGGGACCAACGGCTTTATACGTGACTTCCAAACCACGTCGAGAGTGAACTTCTATCACCAGAAATACACATCTCTGACCCCTCAGTGGAATGCACGAGAATCGAACTCGCGGCCACCGACCCTTCAAATACATGTGTAGTATATTCTCCGTCTTAAGACTTTGGATATATGTTAAGGCTAATCTAACAAAGCTAGACATTAAACGATCTCTCTCTCTCTCTCCCTCTCTCTCACACACAGACCAGGTAGAACCCATGTCTATCATAATTCCTAATGCCATTAACATCTCGGGCGGAATTTTTCCCCGTCCCCGAAAGGTCTCTGGGAAATGACTCTGAGCTACACCTGTGCCCTACAAGATCCAATAATTTCCCTCTAATGCGAATATAATCTAATAAAGTGTCAGACTCCCATGCCCTCGGTCGCCCCCTCCCCCCGCAGGATTTTATAGGTCTCTCCCCCCCCCACACCCCCATCACCCTGGCCCCCTTCCAATTCGTGCAATAGAAAGCAAGTAATATCGTACTCCACAATTCTTTACTTATCTACAGGGTGCTCAGGACGCTGGAAGCATTGTCGTTTGCTCCGTGTAAACACAAAGGCCCTCGTCTCTACCAGCAGCTATTCACAGACATAAAACGTAATCACACACACACACAGAGAGAGAGAGAGAGAGAGAGAGAGAGAGAGAGAGAGATAAAATTCTGTGGTTCCTCTAACTTTGTTACTGACGTCCTAACTGTAAATTACACGAATCAAATCCAATATGCTTCTCCGATGATTTTGTTTCTGATGATTCTGTATCAAAAAAATAATACCACAAACCTGGTGATACTACAAAATGGTTCAGAGTAATCGTTCTCTCTTAAAACTGTCTATAAAGCAACTTTTACATTAAGTTCTAAAATTCTAAAAAGATTAACAATATTAAGAAGCGAATTACGTCATTCACGCAAAACTGTATATAAATTGTCACTGTAGATAGGACTGCATAAAATTCACACTGAAATCTTCCAAACACTTCCTTTCGTCAATCTTGCAGTCCAACACCTCTAGATTGACCCAGTGCTTGTGCCTTGACAATTTATAGAAAAATGGAGATTTACATTTCCAAAATGAAACAAAAACGTTACAGGAGACAGCAACCCCGTTTTCTATGAGCCTCAACTCCAATTTTCTATTGAGAACAGGGATGAGTAAGGTCATCAGAGAGCCCCCCAAATGGGCCTCTGCCTAAAGATATATCATTAACTATATAATAAAATTTGAAAAAGTAAAAGGAGCCTAGGCACTTAACTCTAAACGCCCACCCCACCCTGTCCAATTCAATTCGGCCACTGTCGGGTTTTAAAGTATAACTTTTCCGAGGGGGAAATAACCTTGTTAGCCAATTTGTGCGGTTTGAACTCGTTACTTAAACTGGCCTGGGACAACTTGCGCGCGTGGAACTTAAGTAAGTTCTGCTACTCAAGTTCTGGCAGTAAAGGGAGACACGGTATTTAAAATTACGTTAAATTCATTCGGATGTATTTCGTCATTGACTCGAATTTTTAGGTAACCGAAATTCTCTCTCTCTAAATCTCTCTCTCTCTCTCTAATTAAGTGCGACCAAAATCCTCCAGAATATTTGTCTGTTTCTCCTCTTCATAAATTATTGTTATTAAATAAAATTAGCTGTCGGAATTATTATGTGAGATTAAAGAATAATCTGTATATAAATACTATATATACATATATATACATATATATATATTATATATATATATATAAATATATGTTTAATATTAAGTCATGATCCCTTTTTCCGTGATTCATATACATATAGCTTCGAGGGCGCTACAATGCCTTTAAAATATCTAATTCGCTCTACCCTCCTCGGAATTAATATATTCAATAATATGCTAACCGAAGGGGAATTTTTTTCTCGGAATAATAAGACCTTTGCCCTGGAATCGGCGGCGCGATCCCGGGATCTTTAAAATCCGGAACGTCAGTAGAGCGAATTAGATATTAAAGGACATTGTAAGCTCGAATATATATATATATAAAATGGGTATATACATATATATAATGTGTGTACATTATACAAACCACACATACATAGCTACATATATATCCATATCCATATATATATATATATATATATATATATATATATATATATATATATATATATATATATATATATATATTCTTTCTTCATAAATTATTGTTATTAAATAAATCAGCTGTTGGAATTTCTATGTTGGATTAAAGAATAATCTGTATACATAAACATATATATACACATATATATGTGTATATTATACAAACATACTACATATATATAATATATATATATATATATATATATATATATATATATATATATATATATATATACACTCACACTAAACACAGGCTCACGCTAATGAGACCACTGCGTCATAACCGTCTAACAATATGCCAGCATGATCGTCTACAAGAAATACCTGAACATCAACCTCATTTTCGCGCGAATAAATGACGGACCTAAGGCGCGCAAATTGGAAGCATCAATGAAAAAGTCGTTGCGATGTGGACCTGCTTCGGTCCGGGGACTGTGTGACATGTTTCTCGTCGTGTCCAACACACGCGAATTGCGTGTTTTTGTTGAACCTTTTTTCTTTTTTTGCCTGCTAAGCTGGGGATACATGTGTACTGTTCTTTTACACATTAGGCGATAGATAGCTTAAGGGAAAATACTCTACCGAGAGCACTTACGGTTGATCAACATGGCAGCCTCGATTTTTCCCCAGGACAATCATGTGTAATTCCTCTTTCAATTCTCCCGCTTCCTTATTGATTTTGGCAGTAGGAACGCCATTTGCATTCCACTTGCTGCACCTTAAGGAATATTTGGACTGACGTCAATTCTTCCCCCTCGTAAAATATGGAATTTCTCATGACTGATTCTCGCGTTTCTATTATCTTACGCAGACTGAAAGCCCATCAGTCTTATAACTTTGCAGCAGAAGAGGCAACGTTCATATTGCTTATGTGTATTAATTACATATGGACGCGTGTATACACAAGGATATAAAGTATATAGGTACATGTGTATACATAAGAATACTACTGTATGTACAAGAGTAAACACAAGAATAATGACTACATTATGTTAATATTGATATTGCTTGTGTGTATTAATTACATATGGACGCGTGTATATACAAGAATATATACATAGGTACATGAGTATACATAAGAATACCACTGTACGTACACGCACATACACAAGAATAATTACCACATTATGTTAATGTGTATACAGAATGAGTATAGCAAACACCACTCGTATTTAATTCATTTCTAAACCAATATAAAATGCAAGACTTAACCCTTTACAGATTCATGCTGAGAAACAATATGACGAAATTCGAGGTTCCAGGAGTCGCGCTGGAAGTATGAATATTGAACGAGAGAAAAATCCCAAGGAAAAGGGAGAGAGAAAAAAATGGGGGGGTTGGGGGTGGTCGGGAGAGGTTCAATACCTGGGATTAAAATATGCAAGGCTCTCCTTGCATAGGACAAGATGCAAACACCACACACACAACACACACACGCCTGACGTTGGGATCATTTCTAAAAGTGCAGAGTAAGATGTACAAGGCTCTAGAACAGAGGGATTTCTACTCTGTTCCGGAATGTTTTGAACAAATACGACAATATCGAAAGAGAAGGACCATGTCGTGTAAGTCAGCCACATTAAGCAACACATAAAGATATAAAAAATTGTTTCAATGAGACTGTTGGAATATACAAGTCTCTACAGATTCTGAAAGTCATAAAAAGACAGATACTTTCAGAGGACATTAAAATATGACCTAAGGTTTTGAAATAATGGATGTGACTAAACACATAAAAGGCATAACGACTTTTTTTATTCTTTTGAAAGGGACTGTTGGAAGTACAACAGGCCCTTACAGAAGAACCATTTCTATGACATTCAGGAACGTTTCGAACAAATACGAGAGAGTATCGAAAGAGAAGGAATATGTTATATGAGTCAGACACAGCTGAGTAAACGTAGAAACAAGTCAGAGGTCTATACAAAAAATATCCGTTATACAAATGGAGACTTGGAAATACAGGGCTCTACAACAGAACCATTTCCATGTTATTCAAGAATGTTTTTGCCAAATGAAAGAGTACCAAAAGAGAAGGAATATGAGACTCGGAGACAATCAATAAAATGTAATAGAGAATGCATTTCTGAATATGTCTGAAAAGGGTCCTTGCATGGCTGTTCAAAGTGATTTCAATGGCATCGATCAAATAAATAAATAAATAAAAAGTTACTGGTTAATGCATGGTTGCTGAATGTGATTTCACTGCTATTAACAAGACACAGTGATCAGCAAGCTGGACATAGACATCTTTATATAAGTATAAACAAAAGAAAAACAATGAATGTTCCCAATGACAAAAGGGAATCCAATCAGCTGGCCTTCGATTTGAGGTTAAATAAAATATAAACGTTTACATAATGAAGCTAAACAGTAGGCTATTATTACTATTACTACTATTATATACGTTATTTTTGGTTGTTGTTGTGATCTGATTACAATTTGCCTGACAAACAGTGGAGGAATAAAAATCCAAAAAATTATATAGTAAAACTATATACTAGAAAAATATTTATTATTATTAATTGTTGTTTTTGTGTGTTGTTGTTGATGCTGGGGAAATTTTCCAAAACACCTATTTCCTGACAAACAGTTGGAGTAATAAAAATCCAAAAATTATATAGTAAAACTATACTACTATGTAAAATAGTTTATTATATAATTGTGAATTTTTATTAGACTATTATTATTATTATTATTATTATATTATTCTGGATGTGAACCCTCCCCACTAAAGGGGCCACCCTGACTTGAAATTCCAGCTTCCAGAGAATATGGCGCTCATTAGAAAGAAAGAAGTAACATAAGAACTGTAGCCTATTTCTGCTGCTGCATTATGAAACCTAAACCTAATAGCAACGGAGACGCCAAATGCCTCTTACAAGCTTCATGCTGGCTATAATATGTCAAATACGATCTCCTGTCAAATAAGGTAGAAACTCTGCCACGCCCACAGGAGGTAAAAGATCAAGGCTTTACGTAGAAAGGGCAATTCCTACAAGGAAGCGTGGCCCAGATGACTTTCAAAATTGACTGATATCAGAAGACTTTGTTGTCTATCAAAGAAAGACAAGGTAATGTTGTCCTTAAAGGGAAAAACTGATCTATGGGTTGGGTAGTATACGTTGTCGCAGAGTATTACAATCAGCTATATTATTAGCAATTCACCTAAACGGATTGTGTTTGAAATCTTCTCCTATCCCACTGGATAATATAAGGATTGGACATTTGAGTAATAGTTATCAGATCATGCTCTCTCTCTCTCTCTCTCTCTCTCTCTCTCTCTCTCTCTCTCTCTCTCTCTCTCATTTTGCATTTGAACGCGCTTCAAACGACGATGGAATGAAAGGTTGAGTAGCATTTTATAGATAAACTGTATGTATGTATTTAAGTATTATTATTATTATTATTATTATTAAGAATCAGGCGGGAAAAAATTACCTTGCAAATGCAACCCCTTTATACGCATTTCAATTAAGCGCAACGCTGTGATGCGTAGCTAAAAGCGATGTCAACTTGCATTTCGGTGCATTAAGATAAAAAGACGCCGTTAATGAAAGCAATATTTAGAGAAGGGGACAAAGGAACGAACGGATGAATTTGTCATGAAAGGAGGACGTTACGGATTGATTAGTATACCCTAATGATTTGTTGGGCAAAGCGATACTAGATAAAATGTGGACGGGAAAATGTTATCTGGGATGTAAGTAGGTAATTTTTTTTAAGTGCGTTAAATAAGGTACCGTCATGATCGGTTGCTCTCTCTCTCTCTCTCTCTCTCTAAACTTTGGTATAAAATAATCTCAATCATCATAATACGTGCTAATATATGGATATATATGTGTATATATATATATATATATTATATATATATATATATATATATATATATATATTACACATTGTTATGTATTTATATATATACACTATATATATATATGTATGGTACATATTATATATATATAGTATATATATATATATATATATATACTATATATGTATGTATGTGTACATATTATATATATATATATATATATATATATATATATATATATATATATAGAGAGAGAGAGAGAGAGAGAGAGAAGAGAGAGAGAGATGAGAGAGAGAGAGACAGATGGATGAGGAGAGACGAGAGAGAGAGAGAGATGTGAATGTAAGATAGTGAAGATCAATTGAATTTACTTTTATTATTATCATCATTAATTTAGAAGAGGAAACCTATGCATATGGAACAAGTCCACCAAAGGGGCCACTGACTTGAAATTCAAGCGTCCCAAGAATATATATATATATATAATATATATTATATATATATATATATATATATATATATATATAGATATATATATATATATATATATATATATATATATATATATAGCTTCAGCGGGGGGGTAAAAACTAACTCAGAAAATATCTGCTCGCTTTCATTTCCCAGAAACACAAATACCTACAGTCTCAACATCACTTTAAGTCAACTTAAACAAGAAAACATCTGAAAAGACCAAATCTTACAATATAAGTGCAGTCCGTGTTGCCTCCGCGGTTTTAAACAGCTCACACAAACATGTACTATACTGCCGTTATCAAACCTATACGAGAGCCTAAGCAGGTGAATACTAATACTGAAGGTTCCTTAGATACAGAAGGCTTTTTAAGAACTGGTGCAGGTACGAATGTAACCTTAACATCTGCAAGCAATATCAGTTTTTTTTTTTTTTTTTTAGTGCGGGGGGGGGGGTTAGCGGGGGAGGTGAGGGCGTTGGGCTACGTACACGCAAACATGCATTGCCAATGACGTTTAGCAAAGAGAGGAATTCAGACTCTTTAACCTATAGAGAAATATAGATTTCCCAAAATCAGTTAAAAAAATAAAATAAAAACATCAGATGTAATACAGACTCTACAACAGAGAAACATCGAGTTCCCAAAACCTACTTAAAATGAAAACAAAAAGGCAAGAAGGATCAGTACCCTTGAATTAACCAAATGACATTTATAGGTCACATTAAGAACGATTTGAAAAAAAAAAAGTGGGGAGTTGGGGTGGGGGTGAGTCAAGCTCCAGGAGACGGGCCAATGACATGAGACAAACCTACGCATATAAAATAACAAATGTTTTTTTTTTGCCTTACGAGAAGAGTATTAATGAAGGCGCATGGTTGAATAATAAAGATAATGACTTGCTTTGGATATAGTGACTCAAAAAAACTGATTCCGTAAGATCTATCATATACTGCAGCATTAGAAAACTAGCTTTGAAAGAAATATTACAATGGTTTATTACAGAAGGGAAAGTGCGTCATTAGAGAAAGTGATGTTTACACAAAAATAACAGATTAATCACACGAAAAAAAATATGCTTCACAAAAATACTTGAGATCGAAAACAGTAAAGGAGAAATTGCTGAACCTCGAAAAGAAAAAGTGAAAAAAAGTCTGCTTAAAACAAAAGAACAACAGCAGTGCGCAGCATCTCTGTAGAGGCTAAATCAAACCACATTTGAAAGAGAGAGAGAGAGAGAGAGAGAGAGAGAGAGAGAGAGAGAGAGGAGAAACCAAAAGTAAGTCAACAATAGAGTAACTGATCTCGGGGCGTAAGTTGGAGTCACTGAACTGAACATGGCAGGGCACCGTACAGAGAGAGAGAGAGAGAGAGAGAGGGGGGGGGGTGATTCAGTATGAAGTACGCTGAAAATGTCTGAAGAGTTTCACCCTGGAAGATCACCTGTTTTTCGCTTTCACTGTGCAAAGCGCAGGTTTGTATCCGGCAACCCCCTCCTCCTTTCTCCTTCCTATACTCCTCTCCCTCTCCGTTCTTCCCACACACACACACAAACGGCTCAACACAGAATGAATGACGTGTAGGTAGACATCAGGAAAAAATATAACTACGATATCTGGTTCCAGGAGACGCATGGTACCATGAATGTTGAAAGCAATATATTCCAGTAATTTGCTTGACACTTAATCCTTCCAAGAAGCAACGAAAGCATCCTTTATTCTTGAGAGAGAGAGAGAGAGAGAGAGAGAGAGAGAGAGAGAGAGAGAGAGAGAGAGAGAGAGAGAGAGAGAGAGAGAATCATTATCTTACACAGTGAGTCCAGAATATAAAAACTTTGGGAAAATATTATTATCATCATTATTAAAACACCCTTTTTATTATTTCACTCATTTGACCTTTTTTTACATTTTACTTGATATGACGACCATTCAATAAAGCTCCGGAAACCAATAAGAATACACATGTACCATTAACACATTAATATTACTATTACGGCAGTTAAGTTTGAGCACAACTGTTCAGATTTTCCATAATTGCATTTTCGTATTGACTACTTTTATCTGCAATGTCTAATAATCATGGCTACGAACTATTTTATTTTATTTTTATTACTATGTCACAAATCTAAAAAAATTAATACGCACGCATAAACACAAAAAGGTATATATACAAGGTACAAGGTATAAAGGCATACAAATATATATATATATATATATATATAATATATATATATATATATATATATATATATATAATATCCACCCCTAAATCTCCCTATGCCCCACTATCGCCCTACATCCCACCAAAGTCAATTTGCAGGCAACGAAAAGTGCAAACAAGGGGGAGGAAAGAAGGGTAAGGTGAGGTCGTCCTAACTCTGTAGCACCAGGCTATACCCCGATAACACGAAAGCCCAACAAAAGCACTTCCTAAAATTTATCGTCAAGGAGTGAAATCAATTTATAACTTCAGAAAACACTAACCAACCCGCCACCAACGGGTTACGGGGAAGAGGAGGAGGTTGCCACGTCGAATAACATAACAGAGAGATGGGTTGCATGCAGCCTTTTGGCGAGGCTGCGATAAGAGGAAAGGAAAATTAAGATCGTGAGAAATGGTTTTAGGTAAATGAAGCCTCGTGAGAAAGGTTTTAAGGTCAATGAAGCCTCGTGAGAAAAATTTTGAGGTAAATGAGGCCTCGTAAGAAAATGTTGCGGGTAAATGAAGCCTATTAAGTCAAAGTTTTAGGCAAATGAAGCTCCGTGAGAAATGTTTTTAGGTAAATGAAGCCTCGGGAGAAGCTTTTTAGGTAAATGGAAAGCCACGTGAGATAGGTTTTAAGGTAAATGGAGGCCTCGTAATAAAAGAGTTTAGGTAAATGAAGCCTCGTAAGAAAGAGATTTAGGTAAATGAAGCCTCGTATGAAAATGTATTAGGTAAATGAAGCCTCGTAAGAAAGAGTTTTAGGTAAATGAAGCCTCGTATGAAAATGTATTAGGTAAATGAAGCCTTGTCAGAAAGAGTTTTAGGTAAATGAATCTCGTAAGAAAGAGTTTTAGGTAAATGAAGCTTCGTGAGAAAGTTTTGAGAATGTTCAAAGATTAAAAAAATATTTCTTTGATTTCGAAAGGAAAATTTTAAGGAATGATCCTTGTCAAAATACACTGAAGTAGAAGAGCCTTGTATGACTAAGGGAGTCTAGTCAGAGAGATTTTAATGTAGTTTCAATATAACCTTGTACGAAATATCTTGAGGGAAACGAAGCTCACAAGAATGATTTTGAGGTAAACGAACCTCCATGAAAGACCTTGCAAAAAGACTAACGCAAAAGCGACGATTCCTCAATAACGGAAAGAAAATGAATGCAGCAATCACAGCTCAAGGAAAACTATGACCTTTTTCAAATCAAGGAATGGTTACGCATAACCGCTAAAGCGAAATAATAAGGGGATTTTTTTATTTACTCAAATAAACGCGCCACTGGAAGAGACTGCAATCAATCAAACGGTTTTTCCTTTTCCCCTTTTTTTAAAGAAGAAATAAGAGGTTTCGCCAAAACGGAGCTGGAATGAGTTCGTAATTCTTGGACACATTTTTTTTTAAGTTTACTTACAAAACTACTGAACTGAAACGGGGGCATAACTCGCGTGTCACTTTCACGAAAGTTTACCAACAAAATATTGAATTGGGATACGACCGACGCTCTGTCACTGCTCGAAAAGTCTATTTACAAATGAGTGAAATAATGTCATAACTTGACTATTCATTCCCTAATCACAGAGACCTGGCGGTAGAACTTTAGACACACATCAAAATAATAAACATGTTAACGGTCAAAAAAAGAAACAAGTCGATGAATACAGAAAGATTTCTCCTTCTCTTCTTCTTCCTCTACGGATATAACGACCCGTGAGGCCTTCCATTCAGCCTCATGTGTTCTCTAAGCCTACAAAGGATATGACAACGCTACTTACGGCAGAGTTATAGTAAGAGTAACGAGGAGTAACTAAGCTTAGGCCTAATGACACACTCTCTCTCTCTCTCTCTCTCTCCAGACACACAGGCAAATTAGTGCTTTACTGGGACCTACCTCTCTCTCTCTCTCTCTCTCTCCGCACAGACAAACTAGTGCTTTATTAGGATTTCTCTCTCTCTCTCTCTCTCTCTATCGAATAAACAAACACACACACACACACATACATATATATAATATATATATATATATATATTAATATATATATATATATATATATATATATTAAATATACACTAAATAAATATACTGTATGCATACACATATAATATAATATATATACATTAATATAAATATATAAATAATTAATAATTATTTAATAATATAATATAATATATTATATTACATATATGTAAATATACTATAAAATTTAATACATATATAATATATATATATATATATATATATATATATATAATTTCTATATATAAGATATATATATATGAACACACACCAGCCATCATCCAGAACATTTACCCGTATAACCCAAACAGTAGGGCGCATTGCGGTTCAACAGAAAAAAAAACAAAAAAAAAAAAAAAAAAATGGGCAGGGCAAGGGAAACTGAACCTCACAGAGAGAGAGAGAGGCGTTTACTCTTTTCCCCTCCTGTGACGGGAATACCAAATGGCAGGAACGGAGGATGTTGAATATGAAAAGCCATTACGGGAAATTATGTAATTATTGCTTTCCACTTTATTGGCTTTTTTTTGGGCAATATGAGGATCATGCGATGTGTTTATTAGGCTTGTTTTGATTTCTGGGAATTTTCCTATCGTTATTATATTATTTAGAGCCTTACCTTCTTATTATTATGTTTTTAAGACAATATGAGGATCATGCGATGTGTTTATTTGGCTTTTTATTCATTTCTGTGAATTTTCCAATAATTACTATCATTATTAATATTTAGAGCCTTACCTTTTTAATATTTGTAAATGCTAGTGCTATTATTATCATTCTTATTATTATTTAGAACTTCACTTTTTCACTTGTGTAGATTCTCGTATAATTATTATTATATTATTATAATTACTATTTAGAGCCTCATTTTTTTCCTTTTTGTAAATTCTCGTATTATTATTATTATCATTATTATTAATTCAAGCATGGGGAGGGTGTGAGGTTGGGGGGTTGCGGTGGTTAAAACTCTTCAATATCTTACATAACACTTTCAACGTTATGCAATCTGGTGTAGCATTCTTACTTACAGTCTTCAATTGCAATGGGAATACCATAAGTACTGTAATAGCCAATAAAGGTTTGCAACTTACAGGCACATTTACGAAGAAACCAATGACACATATATCTCACGTAAAGAAAATAACTAGCGCACGGCAGACAAGGTCATATCATAAGAAAATACAGTTTCTTTAAACACATTCTTTGACACGGAACGACTAGGCCATGCATGAAGGCTATAAAGGTTTATTCTAGGGAAATTAGTATATCCAATGTATAAATTAAAAAAAAAACTCGAGAGCGCAAAGATACTTAGAAATGCTATGCGGGCCAAGTTGTTGAAAAAAAAAAACTAGGACAATGTTATTATAATAAAAAAACCTAGTGCAAAGTTATTCTGAAAACTACCATAGCCAAATATAAAAAAAAAAACTAGGGGAGCCAAGTTATTCAAAAATACTTATAAGGATCAAGTTGCCAAAAAAATAACTAGGAGGACCAAAGTTTTAAAAAATGAGGGAACGTCACTATAAACAAAGCTATGAGGCCAAAGTTATTAAAAAAACTAGAAAGGCCAAATATTCTAAATAAATATATGACAAACTTATTCAAGATACTTATAAACTGTGAGTCAGAAATAAGTATTGGTCCCTCATTGGGCATAATAAAAACCTTACCCTTAAAACCACTCACACACACACACACACACACACACACACTAAAACATTATTATTACAATAATCGCCTTTAGTCTAAAGCATACGTTAATTATAAGAGCTAAATCACTTCAGACTAGTCAATATTAGGTAATCTCAGTCCTAAAAAATCTCTGCATTGAAACTTCTGAGAGCGAGAGAGCTCATCCCTGGGGGAAAATCATCTTTGCCCCCAAAAAAAACCTTACGAACGTATATATAATAGGCTTACCCGGTTAACCTTGAATACCGCTGAACTTTGAGACAAAAAATATGTAAAAATGAAAAAAAAAAAAAAAAAAAAAAAAAGAAAAAAAAAAAAAAAAAAAAAAACATACCATGTTATCTTTATCCTGATCCAACAACGAATAGGCAGCCCCTGACAACTTATCACGACAACTTTAATCAAATGCCGCCAACACCAGCATCGCAACTTACCTAAAAAATAACAATATAAAAAAAAAACAGTTGAGCGAAAGTGTGATGAACCACTCTGGCCTATCCAGGTAACCCAAGGCTACGGTGGGATGCTGAGTTGCCACATTGCGCCTAGTCTCCGGTGGGAATTTCAATGACAGGAAATGCCACGCTTAAGGGCATGCGGATAAAGAAAGTCAAATTCATCGTGGCGATAAAACATAAATTTCGAACTAAAAACTGACGTAAAGCGTTATTTAATACCAAGGTGTGACCAAAACCACCAATATCTTCCAGAAACCCCGATTTTGTCAGTCGCCAAACTCGCGTTAGCAACCGACAAGGTGTTCCCTACTGTCAGACAGGATTCTTCTCATCCGACGCGCAAAATGATTCCGTGTAATATTGCAGCTCCATCCTTACATAATAACTCACAAATATCAACAAAACCCGTGAAAGTAAGAGCAGCCTCACCTTTCAATCGCGCAGGTTGATAAAGAGCTGTCTATCAGCTGGTCGTCCAACGAGCCACCAACAGGTGTGTGTCTGAAGAAGAAAAAGGGGCTTCGAGTTCGTATTCACCAACAGACACGGGAGACGGAGAGCGGTTCGTAAATTCCTTTCCTCAGTTCTTCTTCTCCTATTGTAGGATGGTTTGCAGTCCTTTTAGGCTCACTGGGGTCACTGCACGGCGGTCCTGGGGAGATCGAGCAGGATTCCCACCCCCTCCTAAAAAAAGGCGTGTGTGCACGAATTCATTGGCGGGACCACACACACACACACACAGTCACACACTCAGGACGGGACAGGACACTTGCACTCGTAAGAGACAAAAAAGCACCTGTAGTACGATGTGACGTTATATCTCAATTTCTCTTTTCCAAAGCACGTGCGTTGTCGTCGTAACAGCGTTCACCTGGTGACGGTGTGGTCTGCTGGGGCGTATCTTTCAAAGAACCGGCAGCAAGAACGCACTAACACACACACACAGACACACTCTCTCTCTCTCTCACCCCAACTCTGCCTGCGACGGCAGCCACTAGACTAGTACCACCAGCAAGCCACTCTCGCACTCGCTGCCTTCCAAACACTACTAACACATCGGCTATCTCTCTCTCTATCCCCTCACTCTCTCTCTCTCTCCCTCTGAGTTTTCGCTCTCACAATTTCCTCCCCGTTTACGGCATCGAAAGCACGAGATCAATCCCACGTGCGGAAGGAACAACACACTAGTACTAGTACCACCGCTGCTGCTGTGGCAGGTAGGCAGGCAGCTACGTGACACTGGTATGGACGAACGAGATGGAACAGCCACAGATGTTGGGCTAAAGGAGGCCGGAGCGCCCGACAACACGTTCCCACTACAAGCTCCCGCACACACACTGCTGGACTGGAGTGGTGGTGGTGGTGTGGTGGCGGTGGCGGTGTCTCGTCCCGATCCCGATCCCCACCATCCCTCTCTCCACCAATCTCACTCCCCCTCCAGAAAGATCCTGCGCCGGGAGAGAGAGTTGCCACGTGGCCCATATATAACATCATATTCGTAATATCGGTAAGGAAGGTAATAAATTATTATAATAATGTATAACCTTTTTCAAAGCTCCCATTTGCAAAGCCATTTCCCCATCACTGAATTCGATCAAAATAAAAAGCCAGTCGTTTAAGACTATAAGCACCATCGAGCGAAAGCTAGAACTTATATCCAAGTCTCTCCAGCCAGTTCGAACGCCAATCAAATTACAGACAGATCAATAAATTACAGAAAGTAAATAAAGCGAATCCCAAATGCAGATAGACGCCCGATATAGTCATACAGCGACAAAAAAAGAAGTATTGTATCGAGGTCGATGCGTAGCGTAGGTATACGTCAAAATAATAATGGAGTTCCCAATGCGGCAAAAGTTCGCCATCTGATATTCCCGTTGAAGGCTTCTCTTAAGGGCAGTGCTCCCTCGTTGCTAAATGTCGCCAGACACGACAATTAAGCTAAACATTTCCTTATAAACCTTTCGATAATAATACCTGAATATTACCTGCAGGTAGATTAATACTGGATAAGAGATAAATATATAATAAGGAGACTCGCATTCAGCATCAGTGACGAGCGAGATGACCAACGTAAAAAAAATAAAAAGAAATAAAAAAATTCACGAAAAGTGTCAAGGCTGTGATTTTGAATTCTCGAGTATCATGACATTCGTATTGTACAGATTTATGTCTGTATTGAACTGTATCTGTTTATCACGAAATCAGTGTTGTGATACAAGGATATAGAATGTAATAGTATATATACACACATATGTATACATACACACGTAGATACATATACAAATATATATATATATATATATATAAAGAGATCTGATAGCTTTGTACATAAAGAAAAGTACACTGACTAAGTTAAACGAATAATTTAAAAAATAGTTGGCTCAATTTAATCCAGACAGAACCATTTGCTGGCTAAATTTAACCTACAAAACAAATACCAAAACTTCAATCTATAACGCTAAATTAAAAGACAAAAATTAAAATGAAACCTTTGTTCCCCTGATGATTATGCTTATATGGTGTATTGTGTTTTTTTGGGGGCGGGGGGCAGGAATCCTAAACCAAATTTCCCGTAATTCCGAAACTTCAAAAAAAGTTTAAAGTTTGTCCGTATATCGTTGCTTGTAGTATTACTCATTTGGTAATCGTGAACTTCAACCTGGCAAATCATATAAATAAAAAGAGCAAATTCAAAACGAACAACAATAAATAAAGCATATTTAGTTTGGAAGAATATAAAGTCGCCACCTGATATATACGTGTGTATATTACGTATATATATATGTGTGTATATATATATGATATATATATATATATATATATATATATATATATATGTATATATATATATATATATATATATATATATATACAATATATATATATATACATATATATATATATATATATATATATATATATATATATATATATATATATATATATATTATATATATATATATATATATATAGACAGTTATATATGAGAGAGAGAGAGAGAGAGAGAGAGAGAGAGAGAGATTATCCCAGCGTAAACTGGGTGACGCAACCAGCAGGCGACACTGAAAAAAAATGAAAAAAATAAAAGAAGCTTCCCGTCCCTTACCTTATCATGATCCTGTCCCTGGTCAGTCCTTTCCTTCCTAGGAATCGCTGGAGTCCTTTGGGAGGATGCGATACACACGAACACGTCCTTCCTTCCCAACGTCAGGTGAGGCGTGGTTGTCCAGAGGGCATCGAAAGCACTATTGTCAGAAGGGGACGATGGTAAAACAATTGTTTAAAGTGATGTTAATTAATGTTTTACATTATGACAGGATGCTGAAGACGAATTTTGTGAATGATGACCTCTCTCTCTCTCTCTCTCTCTCTCTCTCTCTCTCTCTCTCTCTCTCTCTTAGGTCAACTACATGCCAGTCTCGTGTTTATAAAGGTTTGCTATCAATATCTTCATTGGATTAAATTACTCAAATTAAAACATTCTTACGTACCTAAATATCCAATAACTAAAAAAGTAATTAAATAAATAATAAAAATTTAATTCAGTAATAATTAAATACAAACACAAATAGATATACAAACTAATAAAAAAAAAATCTAAGTTAAAATAAACAAACAAGGACACAGTAACAGACAACTGAAATTTCAATAACCAAAAAAAATAAAATAAATATAAATAATTTAATTAGTTCACCAATAATTGAATACGCAAATAAATATATAAATTAATTTTTAAAAATACACAACAAATTTTAAATAAAACAAGGACACAGTAACTGACAAACGGAAGTTTCAAAATAACCAAAAAATAAATAAATATAAATAATTTAATTAGTTCACCTATAATTGAACACGCAAATAAAATAAACAAATTAATTTTTTTCAAATACACGCCAAAAAATTTAAATAAAACAAGGACACAGTGACTGAGAACGGAAACTTCATTGACCGCTGAAACCAGGTGCTTTTGTTCCACAACAAAGGCAAGCAAATAAATAAAACAAAGACAGAATAAAAAAAATATATATGTAACTTTTGTTTCAGAGTAACGTCAGCTTTAAGGGAGGAGTGCGGGCTGTCATTTTAAAAGAGACTATTATTATTATTATTATTATTATTATTATTATTATTATTATTATTTATTATTATTATTATTATATTATTATTATTGTTGTTGTTGTTATTATTGGATGTAGAAATTCACAATTATTATTATTATTTTTTTTTTCTTTTGCTCTATCACAGTCCTCTATTTCGACTGGGTGGTGTTTATAGTGTGTTGCCAGGGTTGCATCCTGCCTCCTTAGGAGTCCATCACTTTTCTTACTATGTGCGCCGTTTCTAGGATCACACTCTCCTGCATGAGTCCTGGAGCTACTTCAGCCTCTAGTTTTTCTAGATTCCTTTACAGGGATCGTGGGATCGTGCCTAGTGTTCCTATGATTATGGGTACAATTTCCACTGGCAGATCCCATATCCTTCTATTTCTATTTTTCAGGTCTTGATACTTATCCATTTTTTTTCCCTTTCTTTCTCTTCAACTCTGGTGTCCCATGGTATTGCGACATCAATGAGATATTATTATATTATTATTATTATTATTATTATTATTATTATTATTATTATTATTATTATTATTATTATTATTCATGTAAAATGTGAAGAAATCCCCAACTCTGTAAATGTAAATATATATATTATTAATATTCGTTTGTTATATAATATATATATATATATATATATATATATATATATATATATATATATATATATACTATACATATATATATATTTATAAAATATGTTTTTACTTAAAGGATTTCCTGAACATTTATTATTATTATTATTATATTATTATTATTATTATATTATTATTATTATTATTATTACTATAGTTTTATTCATTATTATTATTTTATTATTATTATTATTATTATTAGATTATTTTTATTATTATTATTATCATCCTACAATGCTTCGAACTTGCCATGCAGCCTTGCACAAACCAGAATTCCCATAAGCTTTTTTTCATAGACCTTTCCCACAACCCGTCCCCAGCCCCCAAACACCAACAACAACAAAGTAGTTTGTAGGCTTACTCCCCGAGTAAGCGAGGATCAAAATAGCAAAACAATATCAACCCAGACATCAAGTGAAATTAATGGCCACAATTAAATTAAGAGTAAACTTCTAGGCAGGAAATGTTACAATGAAGAATAAAACAAGTGTCACGGCAGCACATAATAATGAGGACAATGAGTATTACAAGCGGTTATTCTCATAAGAGGATGTAATGACTCGGTTGTATTTGCTTTCCCGATTACAGGTCGGAATGACGAAGGTTGGAAAAGCCACATATTATAGTTTAGATGAGATAAATATATATATATATATATATATATATATATATATATATATATATTCATATACATACATAGATATATATATATATATATATATATATATATATATATATATATATATAAATATATATATGTTTATATATAACAATAAATATAAATATATATATATATATATATATATATATATATATATATATATGTATATATATATATAAATATATATGTATATATATATAAATATATATGTATATATATAAATATATATATATATATATATCTATATATATATATATATATATTTATATATAACATAATATATATATATATATATACTATATATATATAATATATATATATATATATATATATGTGTATATAGATATATATAGATGTATATATATATAAATATATATGTATATATATATATATGATATATATATATATATATATATATATATAATATATAATATATATGTGTATATATATATATAAATATGTATATATATATATATATATATATATATATATATATATATATATATATATATATATATAATATAAAGAATCTCCAGTCACCAATATACAGTATTTCAGAGGGTTTCTTGATACATCTTAGTAGACATCAAGTTTATTTAAGAAACGTTTCGCACACAAAAAGCACGCGGTGCATCATCAGTCTGTATAATAAAAAACAATTACATTATAAAAGGAAACTCACAATAAATACTAAAAATATTACATAATTAAAATACCGCTAAAAGTTAAAGGTTAAAGATTTTAAAATAGGCAAAAGAACCAAGAGAGAGAGAACTATGAACACCAACCATCCATGTTTAAGAAACAGAGAAGGAATGGCAAACTTTGGCGTTCCAACAAAACGACAGCTATGCCAGATACAAAGGTGAAGCCGTAGAGTTACTGTTCAACGAAGGAACCAGCCCTTTTAATGAGTAAGGACTCTAAGGAGTTAGTGCTCTGGGTCCCTCGTATAACCAATAATGGAGAAGTGCTGTTTCAAGACTTCTATTTTACATATTGCCGCATGATTTTTAATATTTGAGAATTCTGGTTGCTTAATTCTCTGACTGTACGAAAACTGTAACCCATGTGACTGCAATATCTCACCTGCAGTAAACCTACGTGTTGATCCAACGTAAGAGCCAGGAGACAGGGTCAGGGCGCATCGAATTGGTAAACAACGTTCGATCTCATGAAGGCCTGCAGGCGATCTTAAAGTTGAAAAATGAGCCTATTCTGCATGGATTGTTAGAAATAAGTTTGAGTGAAGGCATGGAATTTTCCTGTCGTATGATTCGCGTGAGTCTGCGTGAGAACTTGGTATCAAAAACATATGGGATGGATGCAAAAACCAGCTTTTTTGGAACATCGAAATTGGCTATAGGTGGCTGGAGAAATTTGGTTAATACTACGTTAATGATTTTGAGAACTACATCTTAGGATAAGAATTTCTCTGAAAAAAAGTTTAATAAAAATTCTATTTTCATTATGAAAAATGGACCAGTTAGAAGAGGTATTTCAATGCTCTATGCACTAGGGTGTAAATAGGTGTTTAATTTAAAAGTTTTTTGACAAGAACTGTAATAGTTGTTGGCTAGTCCTGTATATGTCTTTTTTCTATAAAACTGCTGTGGAGAATTCAGAGTTAATTCTTGTAACAATTAACATCTAAGAATGGTAAACTGTCATTGCTCTCCGTTGTTTCCATCGTGAACTGAATATTCGAGTGTCGTTCATTAATGTATTGTAAAAACTGTGCACATTGCCATGGATATTTAAAAAGAGCAAAAGTGTCATCCACATATCTTCTATAATAAGCCTGGTTTAACAGAAGAGTCACATTGATCTAAAAATTTTGTTTTCTAAGTCCGACATCAAAAAAGTTAGCAAATACAGGACCTAAAGGTGATCCCATGGCAACTCCATCGACCTGCGAATAGAGTTGCTGGTTAAAAACAAACATAGAATCTTGCACAGCAAGTTCCAGAAATTGTTTTTAAAAGTAGACCTATTAAAACCGTAACAAAAAACAGAGTGTCGTTATTGATAAAAATCCTATTTAACAAAAATGATATCTATAGTTTCATTCAATGGCCACTTAGTAAAAAGAGATTCGACGTCAAAGCTAACCATAAAATATTCACCATCTTGGTTGACAATTTTGTTGTTGAAATTCGTATCCATTCTTTAAAGTATATTCGTTTAAACTAAAATCAGAGAGCAGGCTGGCTAAAAATTTAGAAATAGAGAAGGATGGGCCATAATGGGTCTAACAGGAGTATTAGGTTTATGAATTTTTGGTAAACCGTAAAGGATACTAAAGGAGGAACCAGTAACAAATAGTTTTTGATAAGTAGTATCATTTATGATGTTGTCTTTTTTTTTATTTTTCTTAGAAATCTATTAATTCTGTCCTCTCTTTTATATATATCGAGAAAGTTATTGGTTCACCATGAGATTGAAAAACAATTTTGTAGTGTCAGATAAAATATTTTGCTTTTTTCATATAATC
>NC_061092.1:1667314-1697314 GCF_015104395.2 Macrobrachium nipponense | reverse complement strand
AAAAGTCTCGGGTACACAACAAGATCAAGAATACCAGATGGTTAATTGTCAAAACGGTAAAAATTAAAAGAGATAATCCAGGATTATCGGATATCACACGGCACAAACCTAAACAGATGTTTTGACCCTAACCGAAATAACAAAGTATCTTTTACAGTCCCAAAACATGTAAAAACTGATATTAATTTGTTGCTTATATTTATCTACAACTTTTTTCATTATGAAAGCATCAAGTTTAAATAAACCAAGACTTAAATTTAGAACATTTCTATTATTTGACTTGATGAAACAAGATTCAATGATATTTCATATCAATATTTACATAGAATTTTTTTAGACAAAATTTTTACCAAGAATTTTGCCCAAAAAAGTTATATGGTTTAGGTATGTAGAATGATCATTTTTTCTGTATGTGGCCAGTTCACGAAATCTCCAGGAATTCCGGAATTCCTTAATAATCTCAATAATTTGAATTTTCTTGATGTAACTGTCCATAGAAATGATAGAAATTTCACCTTTTCAGTCTTTCGAAAATCAACTAACATTGCCTCTTTTGTTCATTACTACTCCAATCACCCTCAAAATGTTAAATTCTCTGTTTTTTTTTCTGGGATGTTCCCGCAGTTTATTGACGCTGAAATTAAAACTATTTATGATATTGCATAGAAACTTAAATACCCAAGGACTTTTGTAGATGTGGCATGGAAAAGAGCTAGAAAAACATTTTATTCAACTAATGACAAACTTGAATTTAGTAAGCATAACATTCTAAAATTACCCTATGATGAAAGGTTTTTAGATATTCCTAGGATTTTAAAGCTTTTAACATAAATGTTGTTTCACTAATATTAATGTGAAGAGTTTTAGTAATCAAAAATTCTCCTAAAGATCTTCCAGGCTGCATATATGAAATTCCTAGCAAAAAATTTTATAAAGTTCTATTACGGACAGACCGGTAAATCTCTTTCACAACGTCTCAAACAACATCAATATTCTGTGAACTGGGCAAATAATCGAATGCATTATTCGTACATATGAGAGATTTAGATCATCCTATTAACTGGAGTCAAGCAAGAGCTTAATCCCATGTAATGACACAGTTATAAGGAATATCGTTGAACCTTGTTTCTTCAAGTCAAATAATAGAATGTTCTAAATTTAAGTCTTGGTTTATTTAAACTTGATGCTTCATAATGAAAAAAAGTTGTAGATAAATATAAGCAACAAAATTAATATTCAGTTTTTACATGTTTTGGACTGTAAAGATACTTTGTAATTTCGGTTAGGGTCAAATCTGTTTAGGTTTCTGACCGTGTGATATCCAATAATCCTGGATTATCTCTTTTAATTTTTACACCGTTTTGACAATTAACCATCTGGTATTCTTGATCTTGTTCTGTACCTGAGACTTTTCTCTCCAATTGTATTTCATTAGCTCCTTGACAATATCTTAGTAAAGACAAAAGCGCTTGGATTTCTGACTATCATTTTCCTGTGGTGTTCGCTTATATATATAAATTTATATATATATATATATATATATATATATATATATATATATATATATATATATATACACACACTACCAATTTATCCTCGACTTTCATCCTCCCTCTCTCGGCTGTCACGAAAACTAGATGGATGGATTGCCATCGCGTACGATAAAATGGGTCAACAATCGACAAGATATACTCCAGGACTGGGAGCAATTCATACCAATAAACTTGTGGTCCCAGCTCCCATTAAAATGTGGAGTTTGAAATGAAGAAAAAATGTTTTTAATTAAATATACACGGACAAAATAACGTTACTTGTTGGTACGTGGCTTTTAAAATGCATACAATGTGTTTTATTAAATATACACTGGTAAAATAACGTCACTGTTGATATATGGAATTCAAATTTGTATTTTTATTAAATATACACTGACGCAATAACGTCCCTGTTGATATGTGGAGTTTAAAATGCAGATTTTTTTTTATTAAATATACACTGATAAAATAACGTCCCTGTTGATATGTGGAGTTAAAATGCATAATTTTTGTTAATCAATATACTATGATAAAATAACGTCTCCGTAGATATGTGAATTTTAAAATGCAGACAATGTTTTTTTCACTAAATATACACTGACACAATAACGTCTCTGTTGATATGTATAGTTTACAATGCAGAATTTTATTAATTAAATATACACTGATAAAATAAGGCCTCTTGGTATATGGCGTTTGCAATGTAGGGTTTTTTTAATTAAATTAAATATTCACTTACAAAATAACGTCTCTATGACCTGTTTTAGTATTCCTGAGGCATTTCGTTTTTCAGAATTGTGAGAGAAAGAAAGAGAGAGAGAGAGAGAGAGAGAGAGCAATGGGATATACCGATGACGCAACATGTACACGACTGACTGGAAGAAAGAAAACGGGTTTGCTCTGTCTTGTCGTAATGAATTACTCCCCTGCAACCCCCTCCCCACATCCCCCTTCCCTTGCATATCCACTACCGCAACAACTAATCACCACCACCACTACTACCACTATCTACTCTACTACTACTACTACTACTTTATGCCACTCAAAGCTCACATGGAACAAGCCCACCCATACAAAAAAATAATATAATAAAAATAATTTACCTTCACCTAACATCAATTTAAAAGTATTGAAAATTAACCCCTTTACCTTCAACTTATCACCTTACAAAAACAAACGCAACTGGAGCCTCCTGCGTGACACACCTCCCCCCCCCCCCCCCGCCCCCCAACAGGCAATTCACACGACAAATACTAACGAGTACATTTACCTCAACTCGACATCATCTTTAATGAAGGCACAGGTGCGTGCGTTCATAGAGCCTATGCGCACGTTCATAAAGTCTAAATATACATTTCCAAGAAAGAACGGGAACGCTGTGGAACAAAGCGCTTTTTATTTCACAGGTGTCTATTTCGAGCTAAGGACCTTGAACAATGATTAGTTGCCTGTATGTGCTCAATTATTTATGCATCAGTGAGAGCTTTTCCAACACTCTCACCTGCGATAATAATAATAATAATAATAATAATAATAATAATAATAATAATAATAATAATAATAAAGAACTAGCAGCGATGACACATGGCAATGGCTACAGAGGGGAGAGCTAAAAAAGGAAACTGAAGGAATGATAACAGCGGCAAAGGATCAGGCCCTAAGAACCAGATATGTTCAAAGAACGATAGACGGAAATAACATCTCTCCCATATGTAGGAAGTGCAATACGAAAAAATGAAACCATAAACCACATAGCAGCGAATGCCCGGCACTTGCACAGAACCAGTACAAAAGAGGCATGATTCAGTGGCAAAAGCCCTCCACTGGAGCCTGTGCAAGAAACATCAGCTACCTTGCAGTAATAAGTGGTACGAACACCAACCTGAGGGAGTGATAGAAAACGATCAGGCAAAGATCCTCTGGGACTATGGTATCAGAACGGATAGGGTGATACGTGCAAACAGACCAGACATGACGTTGATTGACAAAGTCAAGAAGAAAGTATGACTCATTGATGTCGCAATACCATGGGACACCAGAGTTGAAGAGAAAGAGAGGGAAAAAATGGATAAGTATCAAGATCTGAAAATAGAAATAAGAAGGATATGGGATATGCCAGTGGAAATCGTACCCATAATCATAGGCGCACTAGGCACGATCCCAAGATCCCTGAAAAGGAATCTAAAAACTAGAGGGCTGAAGTAGGTCCAGGACTCATGCAGAAGAGTGTGATCCTAGAAACGGCACGCATAGTAAGAAAAGTGATGGACTCCTAAGGAGGCAGGATGCAACCCGGAACCCCACACTATAAATACCACCCAGTCGAATTGGAGGACTGTGATAGAGCAAAAAAAAAAAAATAATAATAATAATAACCATCACCACCACTACTACCACGTTATTTTATCAGTGTATATTTAATTATAGAAGAAGGTTGGTCAACATCTAGAATGAGAGGAATAACACCCCCCAAACAGAGCAGAGGCTGGGAGACCAAGTAAGGAACATGAAGAAAAAGAACTGGCTCTCCCCAACAGAAAGAGAAGAATTGGAAAGGGAAATGTCACACGACAACAAATTACACGAAGACGAACTGAGAGACGATGCCACAGAAGACGACAGGGATGATGAGGTATCAAACAACGACACACGAAGAAACACCGATGAAGTGACAGAGACAATGGATGGAGCCAGATACAAAGAGAACAAAGATCCCCTCCATGAAAGCCTACAACGCCAAGAAATTAAGGGAGAAAACAAATGAGGTCAATGAAATAATGGGCATAATACACACCACCAGTATCACAGAAACAAATAACTTGGCATATGCAGGAGCAAGATTAGTAGCAGAACTGATGGGGATTCGAACACTAACACCACCAGCACAACCAACCCAACAGAAACCAAAACAGCAACCTCCTTGGAAAAGGCGCCTGGAAAAGCAAATCATGGTGATGAGATCTGACTTGAGTAAACTGAAAGAGATGGCAAAAAAAAGGCTAAGAAGCAAGAAAACAAGGAAAGAACTCAACGAGAAATACAAAGTGCAAGAGAGGGGACTAAACAACACAATAGAAGATGTAAAACAGAGACTTAGGCCAAACCGCCACATAGATCCAAACGGTACATGAACAGGAATAAGGGATACCAACAAAACAAACTATTCGGAAACAAACCAGAAGACTATACAGCCAACTAAGAGGGGAAGACAACCACCAAGAAATTCCTGAAGCCGAACCAAGTAAGAGACTTGGAAAACATATGGAGCAATCCGGTATCATACAACAAACATGCAACATGGCTCCAGGAAGTCAAGGAAGAAGAAACAGGGAGAATAAAACAAAGATTCACAGAGATCACGACAGACACAGTCAGACACCAACTAAAGAAAATGCCAAACTGGAAAGCCCCAGGTCCTGATGAAGTCCATGGATACTGGCTCAAAAGCTTCAAGGCCCTACACCCACGAATAGCAGAACAACTCCAGCATTGTATCTCAAATCACATGCACCCAAATGGAGTGACCACAGGAAGAACATCCTTAGTACAAAAAGACAAGAGTAAGGGAAATATAGCCAGTAACTACAGGCCTATCACCTGCCTACCAATCATGTGGAAGTTACTAACAGGTATCATCAGTGAAAGGCTATACAATTACCTAGAGGAGACAAACAACATCCCCCACCAACAGAAAGGCTGCAGAAGGAAGTGTAGGGGCACAAAAGACCAACTCCTGATAGACAAAATGGTAATGAAGAACAGTAGGAGAAGGAAAACCAACCTAAGCATGGCATATATAGACTATAAGAAAGCCTTCGACATGATAATACACACATGGCTAATAGAATGCCTGAAAATATATGGGACAGAGGAAAACACCATCAGCTTACTCAAAAATACAATGCGCAACTGGAATACAATACTTACAAGCTCTGGAATAAGACTAGCAGAGGTTAATATCAGGAGAGGGATCTTCCAGGGCGACTCACTGTCCCCACTACTCTTCGTAGTAGCCATGATTCCCATGATAAAAGTACTACAGAAGATGGATGCCGGGTACCAACTCAAGAAAAGAGGCAATAGAATCAACCATCTGATGTTCATGGACGACATCAAGCTGTATGGTAAGAGCATCACGGAAATTGATACCCTAATCCAGACTGTAAGGATTGTATCTGGGGACATCAGGATGGAGTTTGGAATAGAAAAAATGCGCCTTAGTCAACATACAAAAAGGAAAAGGCAAAGTAACGAGAACTGAAGGGATAAAGCTAACCAGATGGGAGCAAAACAACATCAAACACATAGATGAGACAGGATACAAATACCTGGGTATAATGGAAGAAGGGGATATAAAACACCAAGAGATGAAGGACACGATCAGGAAAGAATATATGCAGAGACTCAACGCGATACTCAAGACAAAACTCAACGCCGGAAATATGATAAAAGCCATAAAACAAACATGGCAGTGCCAGTAATCAGATACAGCGCAGAAATAGTCGAATGGACGAAGGCAGAACTCCGCAGCATAGATCAGAAAACCAGGAAACATATGACAATACACAAAGCACTACACCCAAGAGCAAATACGGACAGACTATACATAACACGAAATGAAGGAGGGAGAGGACTACTAAGTATAGAGGACTGCGTCAACATCGAGAACAGAGCACTGGGGAAATATCTGAAAACCAGTGAAGACGAGTGGCTAAAGAGTGCATGGGAAGAAGGACTAATAAAAGTAGACGAAGACCCAGAAATATACAGAGACAGGAGAATGACAGACAGACAGAGGACTGGCACAACAAACCAATGCACGGACAATACATGAGACAGACTAAAGAACTAGCCAGCAATGACACATGGCAATGACTACAGAGGGGAGAGCTAAAGAAGGAAACTGAAGGAATGATAACAGCGGCACAAGATCAGGTCCTAAGAACGAGATATGTTCAAAGAACGATAGACGGAAATAACATCTCTCCCATATGTAAGAAGTGCAATACGAAAAATTAAACCATAAACCACAAGCAAATGCCCGGCACTTGCACAGAACCAGTACAAAAAGAGGAATGATTCAGTGGCAAAAGCCCTCCACTGGAGCCTGTGCAAGAAACATCAGCTACCTTGCAGTAATAAGTGGTACGAGCACCAAAACCTTGAAGAGTGATAGAAAACGATCAGGCAAAGATCCTCTGGACTATGGTATCAGAATGGATAGGGTGATACGTGCAAATAGACCAGACGTGACGTTGATTGACAAAGTCAAGAAGAAAGTCTCACTCATTGATGTCGCAATACCATGGGACACCAGAGTTGAAGAGAAAGAGAGGGAAAAAATGGATAAGTATCAAGATCTGAAAATAGAAATAAGAAGGATATGGGAAATGCCAATGGAAATCGTACCCATAATCATAGGAACACTAGGCACGATCCCAAGATCCCTGAAAAGGAATCTGGAAAAACTAGAGGCTGAAGTAGCTCCAGGACTCATGGCAGAATTAGTGTGATTCCTAGAAACGGCACGACATAGTAAGAAAAGTGATGGACTCCTAAGGAGGCAGGATGCAACCCGGAACCCCACACTACAAATACCACCCAGTCGAATTGGAGGACTGTGATAGAGCAAAAAAAAAAAAAAAAAAAGAAGGAAAATAATAATAATTTCCTGCATGTCCTATATCATTTATGCAGCACTGCGAATTTTTTTTCGATGCACCTTTCATCGACAGAAACATAATATAATAATTAATAATAATAATAATAATAATAATAATAATAATAGTAATAATAATAATAATAATAATAATAATAAATGCAACCCAGTCGAATTGGAAGGGACTGTGATAGATCAAAAAAAATAATAATAATAGCAATTATTGCAACATTACTTAGGCATCAACAGGATAATAATAATAATAATAATAATAATAATAATAATAATAATAATAATGATAATAATAATAATAATAATATGTTAAAAATGAAAAATGACTGCTGCTTCAGCACTATTAATCTTATAAAGAGTCTTCTCTATCTTTTAGATGACGGCTTTCTCATTGTTGCTTAGACTGGCGAGCAAACGCACCAAAGGGCATGTAAAATTCGGTTGAGTCATTTGATTTATTATTGCTTATACAATTCTCTCTCTCTCTCTCTAACGCGACGTTTCCTCCTGATCGACAGGACATTAATCAAGCGATAACTGCTGAGGGACTGAATTCCAGTGGCGAGTCATCTCCTTTTATCGTGGTGTTGCGAGCTCTTGAGTTCGGTCAAAGCACCTCTCCGGCAGGTCGGGTTCTCACTGGTTCCCGGAAGGTGACTCATACGGCGGGCGTTGACGAGTCTTGCAGACCTTCTCAGGTGGGGGGTAATCACGGGAGCCTCTTGATTGGCTTCTACCTGAGTGACGTCACCCCTGGTATTATTCTCATGTCCGTGTTCGTTTCATGCGCGCTGGTACTTTCGTTAGGGGGGAGGGGTGTGGTCCTCCTCACACACGTCGGCATCAGGAACGCTTCTTGGGTGGTATTAAGGGGAGCTTTCCTCGAGGATGAGCAGCGCTTCTAGAGACGCAGACGTCGTGGGTCAGGTGCTCTCCCGATGATCTTAATATTCCTGACGATGTCGTCTCTCGTGATGTTTCTGCGGTGTACTACAAGGGCGTGCTGCCTGATGGCGCCCTCCTGGGCGTGGCAGGAAATCCTCTTCGACAGGCGCATCGTCGTCATGCCGATGTAAATCCCAGGGCATCCTTGGGCGGGGCATACGTATCGGTAGACAACGTTGGACTGCTTCAGGGGGTTTCCTACCGGTGGGGAGGGGTTGTTCTTCATCAGGAGGTCTTTCGTACGCCGATTCTTGTAGTAAATAATGAGGGACACTCTCTTTCCTTCCTCCATGGGTCGGACGTGTTCCTCTATTATTTTCTTCATGGCTGCTTCTTCCTCCTTGTATTGGTGGTGCATGAAGGCTTTATAGAAAAGTTTGATATCCTCCGGGGGCGGAATGTTCCTTCTCTCTTCCTCCGTCATGTACCACTTGTCAAGGGCGGCTCGAGTTTCTCGGTTTACGAGTTTGTTCGAGCACCCATTGTTAATTAGCATCTGAGATGCTCGGTCGAGTTCGAGGTGTGTGTCCTGCCACGTCGAACAGTGCGAGAGGGCCCTCCTGACGAGGGCCCTGACGGTGGTGGTCTTGAACCGCGCAGGACACTCGCTATAACCATTCAGACAAAGTCCGAGGTTCGTAGCTTTCGAGTAAACTGTAGTCGCCAACTTCTGATTCGTCTTCGTGACAAGGACGTCGAGGAAGGGGAGCCGATCGTTGCTGCTATACTCGACAGTGAAGTGAGTGCGCTGTGCTGCAGGAACTGCTGCCGAAGGGCTTCTACCTCATCCTCGCAGTTTGGCTTGCACGAAGATGTCATCGATGTAGCGTGCGTATGTGCGGGGACATCTGTGTTGCGAGAAGACCCTTTCTTCACTTCTCCCATGTAGAAGTTAGCGAAGAAGACTCTAAGGGGGACCCCATCGCTACGCCGTCCTTTTGGCGGTACATCTGTCCTCGGTGGGTGGTGAAGGGGCTCTCTTCGTACAGATATCCAGCAGGGTTCATAAGGAGTCTTTTGGGATGTTAGGGGGTCTCATATCGGGATTCCTATATACCCGCTTCACCACCCACACCAAGGACAGATGTACCGCCAAAAGGACGGCGTAGCGATGGGGTCCCCCTTAGGAGTCCTCTTCGCTAACTTCTACATGGGAGAAGTGGAAGAAGGGTCTTCTCGCAACACAGATGTCCCCGCACATACGCACGCTACATCGATGACATCTTCGTGCAAGCTGACTGCGAGGATGAGGTAGAAGCCCTTCGGCCGCAGTTCCTGCAGCACAGCGCACTCAACTTCACTGTCGAGTATAGCAGCAACGATCGGCTCCCCTTCCTCGACGTCCTTGTCACGAAGACGAATCAGAAGTTGGCGACTACAGTTTACTCGAAAGCTACGAACCTCGGACTTTGTCTGGATGGTGATAGCGAGTGTCCTGCGCGGTTCAAGACCACCACCGTCAGGGCCCCCGTCAGGAGGGCCCTCTCGCACTGTTCGACGTGGCAGGACACACACCTCGAACTCGACCGAGCATCTCAGATGCTAATTAACAATGGGTACTCGAACAAACTCGTAAACCGAGAAACTCGAGCCGCCCTTGACAAGTGGTACATGACGGAGGAAGAGAGAAGGAACATTCCGCCCCCGGAGGATATCAAACTTTTCTATAAAGCCTTCATGCACCACCAATACAAGGAGGAAGAAGCAGCCATGAAGAAAATAATAGAGGAACACGTCCGACCCATGGAGGAAGGAAAGAGAGTGTCCCTCATTATTTACTACAAGAATCGGCGTACGAAAGACCTCCTGATGAAGAACAACCCCTCCCCACCGGTAGGAAACCCCCTGAAGCAGTCCAACGTTGTCTACCGATACGTATGCCCCGCCCAAGGATGCCCTGGGATTTACATCGGCATGACGACGATGCGCCTGTCGAAGAGGATTTCCTGCAATGCCCAGGAGGGCGCCATCAGGCAGCACGCCCTTGTAGTACACCGCAGAAACATCACGAGAGACGACATCGTCAGGAATATTAAGATCATCGGGAGAGCACCTGACCCACGACGTCTGCGTCTCCTAGAAGCGCTGCTCATCCTCGAGGAAAAGCCTCCCCTTAATACCACCCAAGAAGCGTTCCTGATGCCGACGTGTGTGAGGAGGACCACACCCCTCCCCCCTAACGAAAGTACCAGCGCGCATGAAACGAACACCGGACATGAGAATAATACCAGGGGTGACGTCACTCAGGTAGAAGCCAATCAAGAGGCTCCCGGTGATACCCCCCACCTGACAATGTCTGCAAGACTCGTCAACGCCCGCCGTATGAGTCACCTTCCCGGGAACCAATGAGAACCCGACCTGCCGGAGAGGTGCTCTGACCGTAATCAAGAGCTGGCAACACCACGATAAAAGGAGATGGACTCGCCACTGGAATTCAGTCCCTCAGCAGTTATCGCTTGATAATGTCCTGTCGATCAGGAGGAAACGTCGCGTTAGAGAGAGAGAGAGAAGAGAGAGAAGAGAGAGAGGAGAGAGAGAGAGAATTGTATAAGCAATAATAAATCAAATGACTCAACCGAATTTTTTACCATGCCCTTTGGTGCGTTGCTCGCCAGTCTAAGCAACAATGAGAAAGCCGTCATCAGAAAAATAGAGAAGACTCTTTATAAGATTAATAGTGCTGAAGCAGCAGTCATTTTTAACAAAACATGTCTAAGAGAGGGTCTCCTTCCGAAATAATAATAATAATAATAATAATATGAAGGTAGGAGACCCTCTCTCAAACGGCGCACATAGTAAGAAAAGTGATGGACTCCTAAGGAGGCAGGATGCAACCCGGAACCCCACACTATAAATACCACCCAGTCGAATTGGAGGACTATGATAGAGCAAAAAAAAAAGAAAAAAAAGAAAGAAAATAAATAATAATTCTGCATGTTCTTTATCATTTATGCAGCACTGCGAATTTTTTTTCAGGGCAATGCATCCTTTACATCGACAGAAACATAATAATAATAATAATAATAGTAATGATGATAATAATAATAATAATAATAATAATAATTATAATAATAATAATAATAATAATAATAATAATAATAAATACAACCCCAGTCGAATTGGAGGACTGTGATAGATCAAAAAATAATAATAATAGTAATATTGCAACATTACTTAGGCATCAACAGGATAATAATAATAATAATAATAATAATAATAATAATAAATAATAATAATAATAATAATAATAATAATGGTTTCTGTTGGTTGGGTTGGTTGTGTTGGTGGCGTTGGGGACACGAACACCAACGCCACCAATACAACCAACCAACAGAAACCAAAACACAAGCACCTCCTTGGAAAAGGCGCCTGGAAAAGCAAATCATGGTGATGAGATCTAACTTGAGTAAACTGAAAGAGATGGCAGAAAAAAGGCTAAGAAGCAAGAAAACAAGGGAAGAACTCAACGAGAAATACAAAGTGTAAGAGAGGGGACTAAACAACACAATAGAAGATGTAAAACAGAGACTTAAGGCCAAAGCACATAAGATCCAACGGTACATGAACAGGAATAAGGGATACCAACAGAACAAACTATTCGGGACCAACCAGAAAAGACTATACAGCCAACTAAGAGGGGAAGACAACCACCAAGAAATTCCTGAAGCCGAACCAAGTAAGAGACTCTGGGAAAACATATGGAGCAACCCGGTATCACACAACAAACATGCAACATGGCTCCAGGAAGTCAAGGAAGAAGAAACAGGGAGAAATAAAACAAAGATTCACAGAGATCACGACAGACACAGTCAGACACCAACTAAAGAAAATGCCAAACTGGAAGCCCAGGTCCCGATGAAGTCCATTTGGATACTGGTTCAAAAACTTCAAGGCCTACACCCACGAATAGCAGAACAACTCAGCATGGTATCACAAATCACCAAGCACCAAATGGAAGACCACAGGAAGAAAATCCTTAGTACAAAAAGACAAGAGTAAGGAAATATAGCCAGTAACTACAGGCCTATCACCTGCCTACCAATCATGTGGAAGTTACTAACAGGTATCATCAGTGAAAGGCTATACAACTACCTAGAGGAGACAAACACCATCCCCCACCAACAGAAAGGCTGCAGAAGGAAGTGTAGGGGCACAAAAGACCAGCTCCTGATAGACAAAATGGTAATGAAGAACAGTAGGAGAAGGAAAACCAACCTAAGCATAGCATGGATAGACTATAAGAAAGCTTTCGACATGATACCACACTCATGGCTAATAGAATGCCTGAAAATATATGGGGCAGAGGAAAATACCATCAGCTTCCTCAAAATACAATGCGCAAACTGGAATAACAATACTTACAAGCTCTGGAATAAGACTAGCAGAGGTTAATATCAGGAGAGGGACTTCCAGGGAGACTCACTGTCCCCACTACTCTTCGTAGTAGCCATGATTCCCATGACAAAGTACTACAGAAGATGGATGCCGGTACCAACTCAAGAAAAAAGGCACAACAGAATCAACCATCTGATGTTCATGGACGACATCAAGCTGTATGGTAAGAGCACAAGGAAATAGCTACCCTAATCCAGACTGTAAGGATTGTATCTGGGGACATCAGGATGGAGTTTGGAATAGAAAAATGCGCCTTAGTCAACATACAAAAAGGCAAAGTAACGAGAACTGAAGGGTTAATGCTACCAGATGGGAGCAACATCAAACACATAGATGAGACAGGATACAAATACCTGGGAATAATGGAAGGAGGGGATATAAAACACCAAGAGATGAAGGACACGATCAGGAAAGAATATTTGAAGAGACACAAGTCAAAATTCAACGGCGGAAATATGATAAAAGCCATAAACACATGGGCAGTGCCAGTAATCAGATACAGCGCAGGAATAGTGGAATGGACGAAGGCAGAACTCCGCAGCATAGATCAGAAAACCAGGAAACATGACAATACACAAAGCACTACACCCAAGAGCAAATACGGACAGACTATACATAACACGAAAGGAAGGAGGGAGAGGACTACTAAGTATAGAGGACTGCGTCAACATCGAGAACAGAGCACTGGGGCAATATCTGAAAACCAGTGAAGCCGAGTGGCTAAAGAGTGCATGGGAAGAAGGACTAATAAAAGTAGACGAACCCACCCAGATTACAGAGACAGGAGAATGACAGACAGAACAGAGGACTGGCACAACAAACCAATTCACAGACAATACATGAGACAGACTAAAGAACTAGCTAGCGATGACACATGGCAATGGCTACAGAGGGGAGAGCTAAAGAAGGAAACTGATGGAATGATAACAGCGGCACAAGATTAGGCCCTAAGAACCAGATATATTCAAAGAACGATAGACGGAAATAAACATCTCTCCATATGTTGGAAGTGCAATACGAAAAATGAAACCATAAACCACATAGCAAGCGAATGCCCGGCACTTGCACAGAACCAGTACAAAAAGAGGCATGATTCAGTGGCAAAAGCCTCCACTGGAGCCTGTGCAAGAAACATCAGCTACCTTGCAGGTAATAAGTGGTACGAGCACCAACCTGAGGGAGTGATAGAAAACGATCAGGCAAAGATCCTCTGGGACTATGGTATCAGAACGGATAGGGTGATACGTGCAAATAGACCAGACGTGACATTGATTGATAAAGTCAAGAAGAAAGTATTACTCATTGATGTCGCAGTACCATGGGACACAGAGTTGAAGAAAAAGAGAGGGAAAAATGGATAAGTATCAAGATCTGAAAAAATAGAAATAAGAAGGATATGGGATATGCCAGTGGAAATCGTACCCATAATCATAGGAGCACTAGGCACGATCCCAAGATCCCTGAAAAGGAATCTAAAAAAACTAGAGGCTGAAGTAGCTCCAGGACTCATGCAGAAGAGTGTGATCCTAGAAACGGCACGCATAGTAAGAAAAGTGATGGACTCCTAAGGAGGCAGGATGCAACCCGGAACCCCACACTATAAATACCACCCAGTCGAATTGGAGGACTGTGATAGAGCAAAAAAAAAAAATTAATTAATTAATAATAATAATAATAATATGAAGGTAGGAGACCCTCTCTCAAACATGTTTTGTTAAAGATGATGGCAGCATTAGTGGAACTGATTTTATATATGGTCTTTTCAATTCTTCTTATTATTCTCTTCTCATCAGGGCTGATATTTGCTAATAGCTGGCCGATGTTCATATCTTGGTTAAAGAAATGTTTCTAAAAATAATAATTTATTGATATGATAACAAAAGTGGTTAACAAATCTTAGTCTAAGGGCGTAACGGAATTCCAACGTTTCCAACCATATCATCGGTTCATTTTCAAGGAAAGGTGAGCGTGAACTAATTAGAATGGGTTGTCGTTGTTGTTGTATTAAGCCAACACTTCTTGTTGGCACGGGCCTTTCCCTTGTTCGGCCCGTAGGTGATCTGAAAAGATTCTTTAGGTACATGGTTAGTTTTTTGAAATTGGAAATATCTTTAGATGTAGAGATAGGAGTGGACAGGGGAAGGATGATGGTGTCAGTAAGAGAGGGCCATCATGTCATATTATAGAAGAAGTTTGAATGAGTGTAAGGCTTTCGAAAATCGGAGAAGCGGTGCAGGTGGGGTTGTCCAACCCTTTACTCCCTTGGGTCCCTGCGGGAGGATTTTAGTTGTAGGTAAAGTTTTTTAAAAGAATGATAGTGGATGATGTGGATAGAGCTTTACAATGAGGGGATGTGATGAGGGTGATTGATTTTATTAGTTTGATTACCTTGGTGGAGGTAGGTTGTAGAGCACTGGGCATGCTCTTCTAAGTTTTCAATGATTGTCTTTGTGACTGTGGCAGCTGCATGCTCAGCATCTTGTGCAGGTACTAGGTACTGCATTTTGTGCTGCACCTCTTAGCTGTGCTGTTTCTCTGCATTCCAGCAGGTAGTGAAGGAGTGGTTGCTGTGTTTCTTCTTGACAGTGTTCACATGGTCTGACACTGTTTTCCACAATTTCCCAGCAGGCTTTATATCCTAGCCTGAGTCTGTGGATGATCACAGCAAGTTTTCTTGGGTGTGTGCCTGTCTATGGGAGGAGGCACTAGACCAGTCGATTTTTCTTATACCATCTGGCAGACGGTGAGTTCTTTTCTACCCACTCACGATGGTCTTTTATAAATTTTTCTTTGCAGAGTGGTTTCATTGCATTTTTGACTTGTTGCAGTGCAGGTTGTATATGTACTTGCACTCTGTCATGTGTTTTTGTACTTTTGGCTAGCTCATCAGCCCTCTCATTGCCTGGAATTCCTATGTGACTGGGTATCCAGTTTAAGGTGACAAGTCTTCCTCTTTCGCTGTGCTGGTGTAGCAGTGTTTTAATTCCAGCCAGCAGTGCCTTATTTTCTTTAATTTTCTGTTGTTGCAGGGCTTGCATTGAGGACTTTGAGTCTGTGTGGATGATTACAGGCCCTACTTCATTCTCCAGTGAGTACAGCAGTGCCTGTCTTATTGCTGTTAACTCTGTCTGCATAGTGGAGGCGTGGTTGGAGGTCCTCCAGCAGGCTGTGAAGTTTCTTGAATATACTGCAGCTCCCGTAGTTTGATTCTCAGGATCTACAATGCCATCAGTGTAGTAGTGTTTGGCCCCTATGGTCTCAGTGTTTCTGATTGCTTCATAGGCTGCCGCTCTTAGCTTCTTCTCCTGTGCAGTCCTCTTTTGCTCTTGGCAGGCTGTGTATTTGTATATTGTAGTGTCCTTCTTGCAGGGTGGTAGTTGTTGTGTGCCCCCTGTGTTGTGTCTGGACCTAGTTGCAGCAGTGTTTCTGCCATGCCTAGACTTTTGATGTTGTCACTTTGGTCCTTACCATAGGAACTCGAAGTTTGAATCTGTGGGTGTTTGGCAAGTTCCTCTCTTGCTCTTTTCTTAGAGATGGAGTCTCTTTTGAGAGGAAACATCTTGGCCATTGTGGGTTTACATTTCGCTGTGCAATCCTATCCTCTAGCTTTGGCCGGTTAGTTTCAAGCCTGGAGGGTTGCACAGTCTTGTCCATGTAGGTGCTCCTAGCATGAGTCTCATTGCATTGTTTTGAATGACCTCCAGTGATTCTTTCTGAGCCTCTGTCAGCCTTATCAGAGTGGGGCAAGACATAGTCCACCAATGTTCTGGTGCAGGCTAGGTAGTACTTCCTTTGATGTGTTCATTTGCTCCTTCCTTCAGGGATGACATGTATCTCATGGCAGCAAGTCTTGCATTGCTCTTTCTCTCAAGTACTTGATTTCTTCCTTGAAAGTTAGCTGCTGATCTATGACAACTCCTAGGTACATGTAGCTGTCTACCCATTCTATGGGCTCAGCTCCTATTGTTAGTGGTTGCAGCGGTCTGTGGGCTTTTATTGTCATGGCCTTTGTGTTTATTTATGTTTATTTTTAGGCCTAGCTCATTTGATTTATTGTTGATGTCATTGAGTGCGCTTTGCATTCTGGGTACTCTAACAGCTCCTCTTGCTACTACACACACATCATCAGCATAGATGAAGATTTCTACGCCTTCTGGAACGCTGCAGGGAGGCTATATTCTCCATTAGTATATTGAATAAAAATGGACTCAGAATTCCTCCCTGAGGGTGCCATTTTCCAAGTCGTGGAATGTAGACATCACTCCTTGGAATTTTACTCTGGCCTGCCTTCTCAGCACGTAGTTTTTTGTCCAGGCTAGTAAGTGTACTTGGACTCCCTTCCTTACTACTGATTGTAGTATTGCTGCTGGACTGGCTAGTTCAAAAGCCTTTTCAAATCTATGAAGACTACTGTGGCCTTCTTCTGATTTATAAACTGAGAACATCTGTTATGCACTCTGTAGTTCCGACTCCTTCCTGATATGCATATAGCTGCTTGTGCAGTGGACCAATCTTGTACTTCATTCTATTTAGTACCATTTTTTCTCCAGTTTTCTCAATGCATGACACCAATGCGATTGGTCTTGGGTTCTCTGGATCTTTAGGTTTGGGGATTGGCTGCGTGTCTTGCTGCCGCCAGGTTTGTGGTCTTGTGTGCTCGATGTGTGTTTTGTTCAGGATTCTCAGAAAGGCTGTTTCTCCTGCAGGACCCATTTTGCTGATAATAATGGGGCGTAACGGGTTCCTTGGTTTATGGGTTTTAACGTTCCCGTATATGTAGCCAAGGTCGTAGTCCCCTACGATCGGCAGCAAGTGAAGGGCATTGGAAGCTGCATTGACAGTCTCAATAATCCTATTAGCCTCACGTTTAATGTCATCTACCGGGTTCTTGGTGATTCTCTGTAATTTGCTGCGGTCTGCCAGTATCTCATCCAACTTGTGGTGGTATTCTTCAGTGCAGATGAGTACAAATGCAGCGGTTTTATCGGCCCGACGGACGGTGACATCCTCTTCGCTCGAGTTTCTTTTGGCAGCTTCCCTCAGGCGCCTGTCAATCACATCACTCTTGTGATCACCGCGTTCCGTGAGGGCCTCGGCCAAGAGGAGGGGCTGCAGGGCGTCCGTAGTACGTATGGTGCCTTGATCTTCATGCTTGTGTATGGTGTCCAGCAGGTACTTGATCTCAAGGCGTTTCTCCATGGGCCTCGGTCGGGTGGGGAAATGGCAATTGAGTCCCATACGTAGAATTCTGTCTTGTTCGGCGGTAGGTACGTAGTCGGTCAGGTTAATGTATTCTTCTCTCTTCTGCGGGAGCCGTAGTTTTACTCCGTTGAGGGCGACCAGCTTCTTAGTTATCGTCCTCATTCTCTTTTCAGCATCCTTCTCTTCTAGGCGGTGCAGGCATTCCATGATGGCGGTGGGGTGAGCCGTTCCTGGGTGGAATCATCGTCTCTGTTGGCCGTTCCACAATTAGCATCGCCTTCCTGTACACTCGGATGTGCTGCTACAGGGTTGGAAACGTTGGAATTCCGTTACGCCCTTAGACTAAGATTTGTTAACCACTTTTGTTATCATATCAATAAATTATTATTTTTAGAAAACATTTCTTTAACCAAGATATGAACATCGGCCAGCTATTAGCAAATATCAGCCCTGATGAGAAGAAAATAATAAGAAGAATTGAAAAGACCATATATAAAATCAATTCCACTGATGCTGCCATCATCTTTAACAAAACATGTTTGAGAGAGGGTCTCCTACCTTCATATACTACTCTACGGCTACATGACCCATCTGCACAGGAAGACCCGGGCACTAGGAGCTTCAGGAGGACCCTGCTTCAACGTCAACTTTCGGCGAAGGAACAAGACAGAGTCGTACTCCAGGATGAGATGAAGAACTTGCACACCGAGTGGGACAACCTCTGTCGCAATAACAGCATGAACCCTGTAGCAGCACATCCGAGTGTCCGGGAAGGCAATGCTTATTATGGAATGGCCAACAGAGACGATGATTCCACCCAGGAACGGGCTCACCCCACCGCCATCATGGAATGCCTGCACCACCTAGAAGAGAAGGATGCCGAAAAGAGAATGAGGACGATAACTAAGAAGCTGGTCGCCCTCAACGGAATAAAACTACGGCTCCCGCAGAAGAGAGAATACATTAACCTGACCGACTACGTACCTACCGCCGAACAAGACAGAATTCTACTTATGGGACTCAATTGCCATTTCTCCACCCGACCGAGGCGCATGGAGAAACGCCTTGAGATCGAGTACCTTCTGGACACCATACACAAGCATGAAGATCAAGGCACCATACGTACTACGGACGCCCTGCAGCCCTCCTCTTGGTCCGCAGGACCCTCACGGAACGTGGGTGATTACAAGAGTGATGTGATTGACAGGCGCCTGAGGGAAGCTGCCAAAGAACTCCGAGCGAAAGAGGATGTCACCGTCCGTTGGGCCGATAAAACCGCTGCATTTGTACTCATCCACACTGAAGAATACCACCACAAGTTGGATGAGATACTGGCAGACAGCAGCAAATTCCAGAGAATCACCAAGAACCCGGTAGATGACATTAAACGTGAGGCTAATAGGATTATTGAGACTGTCAATGCAGCTTCCAATGCCCTTCACTTGCTGCCGATCGTAGGGGACTACGACCTTGGCTACATATACGGGAACGTTAAAACCCATAAACCAGGGAACCCGTTACGCCCCATTATTAGCCAAATTCCCGGTCCTACATACCAGCTTGCGAAGAAATTGAATACTATTTTGACTCCCTATGTTCCAGATGACCACAGTTTGAAGTCATCTGCCAAGTTTTTAGAAGCCCGCGAATACATGGGTGCTGTGGAATGTCGGGTATTCGCCAACATCAAGAAGCCGTCTATGTACGTCCGGTATATTGACGAAACTTTCATCAGCCCCAGCACGGTGGAAGAAATAGAGCGCCTGCGACAAGCCTTCCACGACCACAGCAGACTCAACTTTACCATCGAACATTGCCGTGACCGTCGCCTCCCCTTCCTTGACGTCCTCGTCGGGCAACAAGAGGAGCGCTTCGTAACACAGGTGTATACAAAACCCACGAACCTGAGCATGTGCCTGAACGGCGAGAGCGAGTGTCCAGAGAGATACAAGCGCACTGCGATCAGCGCCTTCATCAGGAGAGCTCTCTCACACTGCTCTTCGTGGAAGGACACGCACACTGAATTAGAACGTGTTGCCCAAGTTTTAATTAACAACGGGTATTCCAACCGGGACATCACTAAATGCATTCGCAGAAACATTGATAAATGGTATCAGCAGGAGCCTCGTCCCGCCGCCCTTGAAGACGTCACTCTCATAAGAAATACAAAGAGGACGAGCGAGCCCTTCATACCATCATAGAAAGGAACGTCTCTCCCACGGACCCTGCGAAAAAAGTGAAATTAATAATTTACTACAAGAGCAAGAAGACCAGTGGCCTGATTATGAAAAACAATCCAGCCCCCGTGATGCAGGACCCTCTCAAGAAAACTAACGTTGTCTACCAGTACAAATGCCCTGTCCGGGAATGCCCCGGCGCTTACATTGGTATGACGACTATGCGATTTTCGAAGAGGATCCTGCCATGCTCAGGAAGGCGCCATTCATAATCATGCAAAAAACGTCCACAATACCAGGATAACTAGGAATGACACTATTCCTAATATCAGAATTATCGATAAGGCGGCAGACCACCGTCGCCTCCGCCTCTTGGAGGCCCTACACATCGGGAAGGAGAGACCCAGCCTCAACATCACTCAAGAGACTTCACTCCTCCCGACGGTGGCGCGTAAGGCGCCGCCCACCAGCACCAGAGAGCCCATCGAACGGGCCAATCAGGTGCCCCTGTCTATCGGCAATGACCTTCCCAATACTACGCTCCCAGTCTCCAGCGTCCGCACGCGAAGAGCAGTGCGAGCTTCCACCTCTGCAAGACGGCTTGACTCAGGGACTTAATCCTCTGTTCAGCCAATAAAAACGCAGCGCTAATCAGACAGAGCACTGGGACACAATAAATACCGCCGAACGACCCCATTCTAATTAGTTCACGCTCACCTTTCCTTGAAAATGAACCGATGATACGGTTGGAAACGTTGGAATTCCGTTACGTCCTTAGACTAAGATTTGTCAACCACTTTTGTTATCATATCAATAAATTATTTTTTTTAGAAAACATTTCTTTAACCAAGATATGAACATCGGCCAGCTATTAGCAAATATCAGCCCTGATGAGAAGAGAATAATAAGAAGAATTGAAAAGACCATATATAAAATCAATTCCACTGAAGCTGCCATCATCTTTAACAAAATAATAATAATAATAATAATGAAATGATAATTATAATAATAATATTTTGGAAGCAGACCTTCTTTTAAACAAATTCTGGTTCAAAAACTTCAAGGCCCTACACCCACGAATAGCAGAACAACTCCAGCATTGTATCTCAAATCACCATGCACCCAAATGGATGACCACAGGAAGAACATTCTTAGTACAAAAAGACAAGAGTAAGGGAGATATAGCCAGTAACTACAGGCCTATCACCTGCCTACCAATCATGTGGAAGTTACTAATAGGTATCATCAGTGAAAGGCTATACAATTACCTAGAGGAGACAAACAACATCCCCCACCAACAGAAAGGCTGCAGAAGGAAGTGTAGGGGCACAAAAGACCAGCTCCTGATAGACAAAATGGTAATGAAGAACAGTAGGAGAAGGAAAACCAACCTAAGCATAGCATGGATAGACTATAAGAAAGCTTTCGATATGATACCACACACATGGCTAATAGAATGCCTGAAAATATATGGGGCAGAGGAAAACACCATCAGCTTCCTCAAAAATACAATGAGGAACTGGAATACAATACGTACAAGCTCTGGAATAAGACTAGCAGAGGTTAATATCAGGAGAGGGATCTTCCAGGGCGACTCACTGTCCCCACTACTCTTCGTAGTAGCCATGATTCCCATGACAAAAGTACTACAGAAGATGGATGCCGGGTACCAACTCAAGAAAAGAGGCAACAGAATCAACCATCTGATGTTCATGGACGACATCAAGCTGTATGGTAAGAGCATCAAGGAAATAGATACCCTAATCCAGACTGTAAGGATTGTATCTGGGGACATCAGGATGGAGTTTGGAATAGAAAAATGCGCCTTAGTCAACATACAAAAAGGCAAAGTAACGAGAACTGAAGGGATAAAGCTACCAGATTGGGGAGGCAACATCAAACACATAGATGAGACAGGATACAAATACCTGGGAATAATGGAAGGAGGGGATATAAAACACCAAGAGATGAAGGACACGATCAGGAAAGAATATATGCAGAGACTCAAAGGCGATTACACAAGTCAAAACTCAACAGCGGAAATATGATAAAAGCCATAAACACATGGGCAGTGCCAGTAATCAGATACAGCGCAGGAATAGTGGAATGGACGAAGGCAGAACTCCGCAGCATAAATCAGAAAACCAGGAAACATGACAATACACAATGCACTACACCCAAGAGCAAATACGGACAGACTATACATAACACGAAAGGAAGGAGGGAGAGGACTACTAAGTATAGAGGACTGCGTCAACATCGAAAACAGAGCACTGGGGCAATATCTGAAAACCAGTGAAGACGAGTGGCTAAAGAGAGCATGGGAAGAAGGACTAATAAAAGTAGACGAAGACCCAGAAATATACAGAGACAGGAGAATGACAGACAGAACAGAGGACTGGCACAACAAACCAATTCACGGACAATACATGAGACAGACTAAAGAACTAGCCAGCGATGACACATGGCAATGACTACAGAGGGGAGAGCTAAAGAAGGAAACTGAAGGAATGATAACAGCGGCACAAGATCAGGCCCTAAGAACCAGATATATTCAAAGAACAATAGACGGAAATAACATCTCTCCCATATGTAAGAAGTGCAATACGAAAAATGAAACCATAAACCACATAGCAAGCGAATGCCCGGCACTTGCACAGAACCAGTACAAAAAGAGGCATGATTCAGTGGCAAAAGCCCTCCACTGGAGCCTGTGCAAGAAAACATCAGCTACCTTGCAGTAATAAGTGGTACGAGCACCAACCTGAAGGAGTGATAGAAAACGATCAGGCAAAGATCCTCTGGGACTATGGTATCAGGACGGATAGGGTGATACGTGCAAATAGACCAGACGTGACATTGATTGACAAAGTCAAGAAGAAAGTATGACTCATTGATGTCGCAATACCATGGGACACCAGAGTTGAAGAGAAAAAGAGGGAAAAAATGGATAAGTATCAAGATCTGAAAATAGAAATAAGAAGAATATGGGATATGCCAGTGGAAATCGTACCCATAATCATAGGAGCACTAGGCACGATCCCAAGATCCCTGAAAAGGAATCTAAAAAAACTAGAGGCTGAAGTAGCTCCAGGACTCATGCAGAAGAGTGTGATCCTAGAAACGCACACATAGTAAGAAAAGTGATGGACTCCTAAGGAGGCAGGATGCAACCCGGAACCCCACACTATAAATACCACCCAGTCGAATTGGAGGACTGTGATAGAGCAAAAAAAAAAAAAAAAAAAAAAAAAAAATAGTAATAATAAAAATAATAATAATGCAGTGAGCGTGTTTTAATATTAAAATAATATTTACAGCCAGTGTAACTCTGTGATTTCTTATTCAAATACACCTGGAATATTGTAGTACAGATTTGTAGAGGTCTACGGGAAACGAACACATAGTTTCAACAAGAACAAAGTTGGAATATTGAGAATTGGGTAAAAAAAAAAAAAAAAAAAACTTATCTTGATACGTAACATTGGCGATTTGGTGCGGGTTGCAATGAGTCCCAAGGAGGCATGAAATCACTGCAGTACAACTAAGACAAACGAGTCTTCTAAAAAAGAAAAAAAGAACATGATTATAAACCTTCATTGACAATATGGTGAAATAAGGAAAGGTCATCATTATCTACAGATACTAGGAGGGGTAAAGAATATGAATAGAGGGAGTTCGAGTGGCTGGACAGCAAGAGAGAGAGACCTTGAAAATGAGATGAAGTGCCGGACAACGTTATTATTATTATTATTATTATTATTATTATATATTATTATTATTATTATATTATTTTTTTTTTTTTTTTTTTTTTTTTTTTTTTTTTTTTTTGCTCTATCACAGTCCTCCAATTCGACTGGGTGGTATTTATAGTGTGGGGTTCCGGGTTGCATCCTGCCTCCTTAGGAGTCCATCACTTTTCTTACTATGTGCGCCGTTTCTAGGATCACACTCTTCTGCATGAGTCCTGGAGCTACTTCAGCCTCTAGTTTTTCTAGATTCCTGTTCAGGGATCTTGGGATCGTGCCTAGTGCTCCTATGATTATGGGTACGATTTCCACTGGCATATCCCATATCCTTATTTCTATTTTCAGATCTTGATACATTTTTTCCCTCTCTTTCTCTTCAACTCTGGTGTCCCATGGTATTGCGACATCAATGAGTGAGACTTTCTTCTTGACTTTGTCAATCAACGTCACGTCTGGTCTATTTGCACGTATCACCCTATCCGTTCTGATACCATAGTCCCAGAGGATCTTTGCGTGATCGTTTTCTATCACTCCCTCAGGTTGGTGCTCGTACCACTTATTACTGCAAGGTAGCTGATGTTTCAGAAGACGAACCCTATTCACACGTAACTAGCATGCAGGGGCCAATGACTCGAAATTCAAGCTTCCAAAGAATATTGAGTTGTTCATTAGAAAGAAGTGACGGAGGGTAATGGGAAATACAGAAAGAGGAGGTCACTTATGAAAAAAAAATAAAAGAAATTGACAAATTAATAAATAAATACAAAAATGTAAAGCATTACATCTCCGCTTGAACTTCTGAACTTACAATAGCACACGACATCCTGAGGGAAAGAAGCTGAGGAAAGGCAGCAGGGATGGATGTACAGTAAAATTTAAAAAAATAGCAGTCGGACGCCAATGAAAAGTCCATTTCATACCCGAACAAAATCCCATTCGAAGACCGCGAAAGAGATGGGAAATGAAACAGAATGAAACAGGATATGAAAAGGAAACAGATCCTCTCCTTCGAACCGGAACGTAAAAGATATATACATCGGGAAGTGATTACCTGGAGTGTAAGCTTCGACGCATCTTTCGACCGGTTCGTTGTATTTTACTTCGATTGAGGTAACAAAACAAATGGACAAAGGGACTGGCAAAGCGTGAAGAGCTTCTCTCACTCTCTCTCTCTCTCTCTCTGTTTAAGAATAAGCTCGACAAATATCTAAGCTGCATCCCAGACCATCCAAGATTGGAAGATGGAAAATATACTGGAAGATACACTAACAATTCTCTGGTAGTGTGTATGTGTGTGTGTGTGTGTGTGTGTTTATACCAACAATCTTAGAGGTTGAGGCTTACGAGATGAAAATCTACTCAAGGCCGAGAGAGAGAGAGAGAGAGAGAGAGAGAGAGCTAAGAAAATCATTAACACGAACGAAAAGTATTGGTCAAGTGTGTGGTTATGCGGCCCCTTGGCCAGTCGATATATAGATAACAGGATCATCCTTTCCAATGGAGCCTGGGACTCGGACCATATAGACAATATCTTCCTTCAGGCAACGATAGAGCTATCGAACAAGAACACCAGCTCTATAAAACACTGGCTCCACAAGAACACTGGCTCTTTAAGATAGCATTCAAAATACCAACAGAGTCTTTCCTGCCCAAGGACAAATATCTCTACTCCTAAAGGACTATCATATTTTCAAGGCCAAAAATGATGCCAGTAATAAATGCTGAACACTATTCAGCATGGTACCCCGCAGAACAACAGAAATAATGTCAGTAGTAAATGCTGAAAACCACAAAGGTTCCAGGATGGTACCCTGTGGAACACCAGAAATCGTGCTGGTAGTAAATGCTAAAAACTATAAAGGTTCCAGAACAGTGTCCTGTGGAACAACAAAAATTATGCCACTAGTAAGTTCTGAACACCGCAGAGGTCCTAGAATGGTACCCTATGGAACACCGAAAATCGTACCAATAGAAAAAGCTGAAAACTATACAAAAGGTCCCAGGACGGTACCTTGTGGAACACCCAACAAGGAAGGTATGGTCAAGAAATATCTTAGTTATCCAAACCACTGAGGTGATTAACAGCTCTCCTAGGGCTGGCCCGAAGGATTAGATATTTTTACGTGGCTAGGAACTAATTGGTCACCTAGCAACGGGACCTACAGCTAATTGTGGGATCCGAACCACATTATATCGAGAAATGAATTTTTATCACCAGAAATAAATTCCTCTGATTCCGCGTTGGCCGGGCCGAGAATCGAACTTCGGACCACCGGTGTATATGCCTGTAAGATATTAAACTTAGCTGTAAGATAAGGTCACAGGCATAAGAGCAAAACTACAGCTAAGGCGAAGCAATAACTATAGTAAATAAACAACATAAATCAGCAACTTACTTTTTTTATATCGAAGCCTAAGCTACGAAAATGACTTCCTACTTTTCGCCTTCAACCCCCTGACTTCCATACGACGATAAAACAACGAGAAATAACGACAGGAATATTTTTTCTCTCCGGACGTCATAGAGGAACAACGGACGAGCCCAAGGAGAGTTGTGTCTCTATTTAAGGATAATTAGCCGGGAAGTTGTGGCGTGATGAAGCCCACGTGAGTAATTAAGAGAGGGCGTGGGATAATGAGAGTTGCCCCAAACATATGATTAAGGATCCTTGCGCAGTATTTCATTAATCACAACGCGAAGGGGGACAGACTGCTGCAGGAGGGAGGGTGGAACAGGAGGCCTTTTAGTGGCCACCTCTCCTTGCCCTCCCCCCCAAAAAAAAAATTTAAACGTTTCTCTTTTCTTTCTCCCTCACAAAAGAAACGTTTGCTTCCCAGTCACCAAAAGAGGAAGCTTTCGTACGTTTTCCCCTTTCCCCCAAAAAAGGAAACGTTTTCTCCTTTTCCCCCTAAAAAGGAAACGTTTTTATCCTCTCCCCTTCCTAAAATAGAAACGTTTTCCCCCTTTCCCGCAAAAAACGAAACGTTTATATCGTCTCCCCCTTCCTAAAAAAGGAAACATTTCCCCTTTTCCCCCAAAAAAGGAAACGTTTCTACCCTCTCCCAAAAATAGAAAAGTTTTCTTCTTTTCCCCCAAAAAGGATACGTTTCTACCCTCTCCCCTTCCTAAAATAGAAACGTTTTCCCCCTTTCCCCCCAAAAAGGAAGCGTTTCTACCTTCGCCCCTTCCCAAAATGGAAACGTTTTCCCCGATTTCCCCCCAAAAAGAGGAAACGTTTCTATCGTCTCCCTAAAATATAAACGTTTTCCCCTTTGCCCCCAAAAAGGAAACGTTTCTATTCTCTCCCCCTCCTTTAAAAAGGAAAAATTTTTCATTTTCCCCCAAAAAGGAAACGGTTTCTACCGTCTCCCTAAAATAGAAACGTTTTACCCTTTTCCCCCAAAATAGGACACTTTTCTATCCTCTCCCCCTCCTTAAAAAAGGAAATATTTTCCATTTTCTCCCAAAAAGGAAACGCTTCTACCCTCCCCCTTCCTAAAATAGAAATGTTTTTCTTTTTTCCCCCTAAAATAGAAACGTTTTCCCCTTTTCTCTCAAAAAGGAAACGTTTCTACCCTCTCCCTAAAATAGAAACATTTTCCCCTTTTCCCTCAAAAAGGAAATGTTTCTACCCTCTCCCCTTCCTAAAATAGAAACGGTTTCCCCTTTTCCCCAAAAAAGGAAACGTTTCTATCCTCTCCCCTTCCTAAAAAAGAAACGTCTTCCCCCTTTCCCCCTAAAAAGGAAAGTTTTCTATCCTCTCCCATTCCTAAAATAGAATAGTTTTCCCCTTCCCCCCCAAAAGGAAACGTTTCTATCCTCTCCCTAAACTGAAATGTTTTTCTCTTTTCCACCAAAAAGGAAACGTTACTATATTCTCCCCCTCCCTTAAAAAGATGTTTCTATCCTCTCCTTAAAATAGAAACGTTTTCCCCCTTTCCCCCAAAAAAGGAAACGTTTCTATCCTCTCCCTAGAATAGAAACGTTTTCCCCTTTTTCCCAAAAATGAAAACGTTTATTTTCTCTTCTCCACAAAAAAGGATAACGTTTATTTCCTTTCTCACGACACAGACATTAACTCTTTACCCCAGCATCATATCCCTGCCTATAAAGTTAGAGAGAGAGAGAGAGAGAGAGAGAGAGAGAGTAAGGAAATCAGCCTTGCTAGTTCCACTAATAACACGAAACTAACACTAAAGAGGACAGACAAACGAACAGGGGTTCATCAGAGCAAACTGAAATCTGCCCGGAAGCATCCCCCCCACCCCCCCAAAAAAAAGGGGGGACAAAAAGCCACTAACCAAACCTTTACCTAACCTAACCTAAGGCATGGCAAGAAGGCCGGGGCTGGTGCATACTATAGTAGATTCACATCACCCGTGCATATGACGTCTAGTCCAGTCCCTTACGACGCTCCTGATTGGCTGTTGATAAGCCACTCACAGGGCTGGAAACTCTCAGTCTCTCTCGAGAGTTCGCTTAGGCAGGATCTATGTTCCACCTCTCCCGAGGGATAGTTTTGAAAGATGTATCTCTCAGGAGAGGTGAAACATAGATCCTACCCAAGTGAACTCTCGAGAGAAAGACTGAGAGTTTCTAGCCGTGTGACTGGCTTATCATCAACCAATCATGAGCGTCGTAAGGGACTGGACTAGACGTCATATGCACGGTTGATGTGAATCTATAACATAGAACATCTCGGGAATTTGCTACACGGGACACTTGATATGAAGCCTTCCAAAGGAGGCCAATTAAGCCAAGAGCAAAAGCTTCGTCCTTTCATCCTTTATGAGCGTCGAGTTGAATGAATAACTCTTCATTAAAGCTTACATTGAAATAAGTCTTATCAGGCGGCCCCCGGCCCCCTTCTGGGAAGTGTCAATAAGGGAGTGAATATGCTCGACAAATGTTGTCAATAAGATTTGGGTTCGTGTACGAATATATCTGATTGAAGTGTGTCGTAGGGAGAGTCTTGTTACGAAAATGAGTCAGTTCCGAAAACAATGGGTCTGACCCATGATATATATGGCTGGGTCTAAGAGGCTTATATAATATACATACAAACAAAGTCACAAGGCAGGGACAACCAATATTGGCAGTCTTAAAGTCCTGCCACACAAACACAGCCACAAAGGAGCCACAAACAATAAACAAACAAACAGACACGTATTCCGAAAAAAACATGTTTGATTCATAATACGGCAAGGTCTAAGAGGCTTGCCATGCATACAAAATCACAATAAAACTTCAAATAAAAAACAAACAAGTACCTGCAAATACGTTCGTCAAAAATATGAACTAACAAGAACCTGGTATTATTATTAACTATACTAAAAAAAAAATTAAGGAAAGCATATGAAAGCAAATCAATGAATGTCTAGTTCATTACAAAGTTGGTGAAAACGAGCTAAAAATATCAAGGTGTGTATATGAACGGCCCACGTACAATATACTGAAAGGAAAATTGGGTTTGACAGTGAAAACGTTACTTTAAGACAGAGAAAAATAAGGAAAATTAAATAAAATATAGAGGCGGGGGCAGGGAACTTATATATAATATATTATTAATATATATATATATATATTTATATTAAATATCTATAGAAATTATATATATATATTATGTTCTATATATATAATGTATATATATATATATATATATATATATATATATATATATAATTGATATAATATTACATATTAATATATGAGAGAGAGAGAGAGAGATGGGGGGGGAAGAAAGAGGAGAGAGATGAGAGAGAGAACCCGGAAAAAATATATAGTCTTTTGGGAATTACGAAAAAAAAAAAAATTTCCCATATGGATAAAGATCGAAAGTGTTGTGTAGAGCTCGTTAACGAGGGATTGGGACCTTTGGGGAGAGAGAGAGAGAGAGAGAGAGAGAGAGAGAGAGAGAGAGAGAGAGACGAACCAGGGAAAAAGATTTTAAAATATTTTGGCATCGAGAAAAAAAATTCCCATTTAGATAAGGATCTAAAGTGTGGTGGAGTTCGTTAACAAGGGATTGAGAGAGAGAGAGAGAGAGAGAGAGAGAGAGAGAGAGAGAGAGAGAGAGAATATCCTTTGAAATGATGACATTACTTTCCCCCCAAAAAAATAATCGTTTCCAGAACAGGTCATGAACACGTTCGTAATTAATTGCATACTTATCAACAAACATATTGGCGACCAGTCAGCGGCTCTCAGTGGGGATGGAATCTTATCATTTTGTGGCCCAGGTGAAATGTGACACAAATTTCAACCAAACAAGCCAGGTAAGGTGATGCTGACTGATTAAACCTTACATAAAATTCTGACGAGACAGAAA
>NC_061092.1:1659814-1664814 GCF_015104395.2 Macrobrachium nipponense | reverse complement strand
TTTTCTACTTGAGAGAGAGAGAGAGAGAGAGAGAGAGAGAGAGAGAGGTGGTTGGTTATGAAAATTCGCGCTACAATATAAAAAAAAAGAATGTAAAAATACGAGCGGCTTGCTATTCCTTCTCCCCCGATCCCAACAAAAAATAATAATCGCGAAACAATAACAATTACAAAACACCAAAATCTAAATAAAAGAAAACTGTGGCATTAAAAATGACAAGCCCTTGACTTGTGAACCTCGAGTTATAATAGAAGTAGAAGTTTTTTTTTTGCAAAGATTTTCTTGGTACAAAATGTCGTCGTGTTTTTAACCCAGTTATCATCTACCCAAGAAGAGAGTACTACCTTAGGCCCTCGTATATGTGAAACAATAGTTCTGCATAATAAGGAAACATTTGGAATCTCATATCCAAGAGATACAAGCAAAATATATAATAATAAAATATTTTTGATGAAACATTTTTGACAAATATCCTAATGACGACAAATATGAATAATTGGAATTCTACTGAACAACCTAGCTGAGTTAGCAAAACAGATTATCAGAAGAATTGAAAAGACCCTGTATAAGATTAATTCGTTGAAAACTGTCATTATTTTCAACAAAATAATAATAATGATAATAATAATAATAAAATCCAATCGTTCTACCTAATTGAGATATGTCAACCTTCGGTGCGTTGCTCACCAGTTTAAGCAACAATGAGAAAGCAATAATTAGAATAATAGAGAAGAACCTGTATAATTAATGCAGCTGAGGCAGCAATTACTTTTAATAAAACATGTTTAAAAGAGGGTTTACTTCCAGCATACAATAATAATAATAATAATAATTTGGTGTGCAAAGCCATATCTTCTTTGCTTTCCATCTTATTCAAAACCCGAAACTGACCATCCATCATCTCAAGTAATTTAAATCCCTAGAGAGTTTACAAACTTCCCCCAACCCCGGCCATGGCCCCCAGATAAAATCATCGACTATCTTCATAATTTGGTGTGAAAAGCCATTCCCTTCTTTGCATTCCATTTTATCAACAAACTGACCATCCTATATCCTCCATCTAAATCCCTAGAGAGTTTACAGGCTCCCCCACTCTCCCCCACGACCACACAGAATTAAAAATCACGACGTCTTTTCATCAATGTTACTCCATTTTAACGACCGGTTTGGCACAGAGGAGCCCCCGTCAGTACTGAGCCAGAACTCGCTCGCATTCTCCATAAACCCCAAATTGAGGACCAGATAAGCCCCTTTTTATCCCCGAGTAGCAGATTTTATGGGCCATAAAGGGAAGGGCTGGTTATACATATTCGCTACAGAAATGCACTGAGGGAAGAGGGTACAGGTCGGAGATAGGTCAGGCTGTGGGTTTAGGGGAAAGAAATGGGGAGAAAGGGGAGTAATGCCAGAGGGTTTGGGGAATTTTTACCTCGAGATACTCTCCAGGACTTGGGTACTTACCACGCGTCTCATGGAAGCCATCACCACAACAAACTCAAAAGTTTACTAAGAACACTTTTTACAACATCACCACAACAACAAACTCAAAACTTTACTAAGAACACTAATTACAACATCACCACAACAACAAACTCAAAAGTTTACTGAGAACACTTCTTACAACATCACCACAACAACAAACTCAAAAGTTTACTAACAACACTTCTTACAAAGCAGAATCGAATCAACAAGCAAAGCTAATAAATAAATTTTAAAAAAATCAAAACGACAACCACTTCGTGGCCCATTCAAGCTTTATATAAAGGTCACCCAAAAAAAAAAAAATATATAAATAAATAATGAAAACAGTTTTAATACACCTCTTCAAATCCCAGCTGACATGGTGGTAATAAGTCTGAATATTTTCATATCTGTCAGACTTAACATTGGATATAGAAAGATATACTGAATAAACGAATAAGAAAATTTCTAAGTAATGCATATTCAAAACAAATAAATCTACATACATCGCAGCCACTCAAACAAGTCTGACTTCTGTGTCAAGCAAACGAATACTACACCTTTCATACTATTTTATGTTTCCTTTTCATTTGTAATTTATTTTAGAAATAAAGGTTTTAAGTATTTTTAGTAAGTCATTGTAAAACATGCTGTCTCACTCTTCTGATAAATCATATTTTTGTCACTCTTGTGTAATGTCACTCTTCTGATATGTCACTCTTTTGATTACTATTTTTGTCACTCTTTCGATCTGTCACTCTTCTGATCAATCATTTTATGTCACCCTTGTGTAATGTCACTATTTTGATTACTATTTTTGTCACTCTTTCGGTCTGTCACTCTTCTGATATGTTACTATTTTGATTACTATTTTTGTCACTCTTTCGATCTGTCACTCTTCTGATATGTTACTCTTCTAATCAATCATTTTTTGTCACTCTTGTGTAATGTCACTCTTTTGATTACTATTTTTCTCACTCTACTGAAGAGCAATCATTTTTTTGTCACTCTTCTGATATGTCACTCTTTTTATTACTATTTTTGTCACTCTTTCGATCTGTCACTCTTCTGATATGTCACTCTTTTGATTACTACTTTTGTCACTCTTTCGATCTGGTCACTCGATGATATGTCATTTGATTCTATTTTTGTCACTTTGATTAGTCACTTCTGATCAGTGTTACTCTTTCGAATGGATCCCCAATATAGTACAACTTCCTCAACTTCACAAGCCAGGCAACACCACTAAATAGTACATCTTCAATCAAGGCCCTGAATTACGGGACGGGCCAGAGCGCCCGACTTGCATTGGCATAAGGCCCCCATAAATCCCTGGGGCCAAATTGGGTCTCACGATGAATTGGCCCACGCGGGCAGGGCATCTCTCAATACCAGCGAAGCTGGAAAATGAGGATCCCTAATCAAAGACTTGTCTGGAACACGCCACAGACCTTTAGGGAAATGCGATTCGCCTGGAATCAAGTAACAGCGGCGAATTGCGTCTCTCTCTCTCCCTCCTTAATACCCACCAATTCCGTCTCTCTTTTATTTCTCTCTCTTTCTCTCTCTCTTTGTTAAATTACCTATCTCTCTCTCTACTAAATAACCAAACCCCTATCTTTCTTTGTCTTTCTTTCTCTCTGGAATAACCACCTCTCTCTCTCTCTCTCTCTCTCTCTCTCTCTCTCTCTCTCTCTCAGACATACACACACACACACACAAACATAAATTTACTGAGAACGAAAGTGGATACCGTATTTCGAACATATTACATTTTCTCTCTCTCTCTCTCTCTCTCTCTCTCTCTCACACACACACACACACACACACACACATATATATATATATATATATATATATATATATATATATATATATATATATAAATAATGTGTACGTGTATATGCATATACATACGTATATATATACGTGTAGTAAGTATATATGCATACGTACACATATATGTACATATATCCTACTAACCGGTTCTAACATACAATCAATTTCAAATCCCTAACCTAACCAGTGACATTCCCACTCGTAGTCTTCGACCATTCAATACCGGTGGTGAGCGGGAGTGTGGGGCGTCCGACTGCATAATTGCAATATTCCTAATGTAAATGACCATTTCTCACACTTCTGTCAAAGTCTAATCTCTCTCATTCAGAAGAGACAAAATTCCATTCCGTTTTTCTGGCACTCAGTTTAATTACTCTTCGAACATCTGTCTATTCACTGAATGCTGTTATGATGCTGTTGCATTTTTTTTTATCTCCAGTGAAAATGTTCGTTTGCCTTGACACAGATTCTGTTTTTTTTTATCGTAGTGTTATGAAATGAGTGGTGATTCTTTTGGAAAAATATACAATACGAGAAGCCATGCATAAAACAATATACATACATAATTTACATACGTATATATGAATATGCATATGTGTATATATATATATATACATATATATATTATATATATATATACACTATATATATATATAATATATATATATATATATATATATATATATATATATATATATATACATATATATATATATATATATATATATATATATATATATATATATATATATATATATATATATACGAGTACATATACGTGTCTTCTTTCCTCACGTTTTGTCAAAAACATCCTAACTGACTGACAAGAGGAGACAACTGAATATAAAACATTCTTCCATCTTGGCTGACGGGGCTATATAACATCCACACCCACCTACCCACAAAACCCAACCCATTTCTTCTCTCTCTCTCTTCCACTCCTCCTTTTTTCCTCCCTCCCCCCCCCTCCCCCCCCTCTCCCCCCCCCCCCCCCCCCCCCCCCCCCACCCCCCCCCCCCCCCCCCCCCCCCCCCCCCCCCCCCCCCCCCCCCCCCCCCCCCCCCCCCCATAATGACAAACGTTTATGCACCTCCACTGGCGACCCCTTTCTGACCCAATTTCTGGCTTCGTCTCTCCTGACTATTATTTATCAATTATTCGTTCTCACGGCGCGGATGAAAACGGATGTAGAATCACTTCCGGCCGATGAACGGACGGATCGTGAAGCAAACGGAGGTTAGAGACGAACTTGTTCGACGTGGTTCTGATGGTTTAATTTCACGTTCACTAACGGTGTCAGTTTATTATTATTATTATTATTTTTTTTTTTTTTTTTGCTCTATCACATCTTTTTCTTACTATGTGTGCCGTTTCTAGGATCACACTCTTCTGCATGAGTCCTGGGGCTACGTCAGCGTCTAGTTTTTCTAGATTCCTTTTCAGGGATCTTGGGATCGTGCCTAGTGCCCCTATGATTATGAGTACGATTTCCACTGGCATATCCCATATCCTTCTTACTTTCTATTTCAGATCTTGATACTTCTATCCATTTTTTTTTTTTTTTTCCCCTCTATTCTCTTCAACTATGGTGTCCCATGGTATTGCGACATCAATGAGTGATACTTTCTTCTTGACTTTGTCAATCAACATACGTCTGGTCTATTTGCATGTATCACCCTATCCGTTCTGATACCATAGTC
>NC_061092.1:1634814-1652314 GCF_015104395.2 Macrobrachium nipponense | reverse complement strand
TACCGGGATAAATGTAGCACCTGCCTGGAAAGGGAGGACTTGGCTTCACTTCCCTGGAATCCCAGCTAGGAATAAAGAGGAAACATTACTAAATTATTATTTTTTTATGAAATGTGCTTCCTCCCTTTTGACGGAATACCTGCAGGTGCTAACAGGTCTTCTAAATACCAGGTACAAAATTTCCTGTTTTAGGTCATCTGAGGGCTAATGAGTTTGGCCTATACTGGTTCGAGTGTTGCAGCTATCATGGAAATCCAACCAGGGAACTTATTATTAGTAGTAGTAATTAATAATAATATTATTATTATATTACCTCGAAATATCTAATGAGTTTGACATGAACTGGTTAAAGTGTTGCAGCTAGCATAGAAATCCAACCAGGGAACTTATTATTATTATTATTATTATTATTATTATTATTATTATTATTATTATTATTATTATTATTATTAATTATCTCGAAATATCTAATGAGTTGACCTGAACTGGTTCGAGTGTTGCAGCTAGATAGAAATCCAACCAGGGAACTTATTATTATTATTATTATTATATTATTATTATTATTATTATTATTATTATTATTATATTAATTATCTCGAATATCTAATGAGTTTGACCTGAACTAGTTAAAGTGTTGCAGCTAGCATAGAAATCGAACCAGGGACTTATTATTATTATCATTATTATTATTCCAAGCCTGAACAATCGTAATTATTATTTTTTTTTCTCCTTTATCACAGTCCTCCAATTCGATCGGGTGGTATGGTTATAGTGTGGGGTTCCGGGTTGCATCTTGCCTCCTTAGGATTCCATCACTCTTCTTACTATGCGCCGTTTTCTAGGATCACACCTCCTTTGCATGAGTCCTGGAGCTACTTCAGCCTCTTTTTATATTTTTTCCAGATTCTTTTTCAGGGATCTTGGGATCGTGCCTAGTGTTCCTATGATTATGAGTACAATTTCCACTGGCATATCCCATATCCTTCTTATTTCTATTTCATGTGTTGATAACTTATCCATTTTTTTTCCCTTTCTTCTCTTCAACTCTGGTGTCCATGGTATTGCGACATCAGTGAGTGATACTTTCTTCTTGATTTTGTCAATCAACGTCACGTCTGGTCTGTTTGCACGTATCACCCTATCTGTTCTGATACCCATAGTCTGATCGTTTTCTATCACTCCTTCAGGTTGGTGCTCGTACCACTTATTACTGCAAGGTAGCTGATGTTTCTTGTACAGGCTCCAGTGGAGGGCTTTTGCTACTGAATCATGACCTCTTTTTGTACGGGTCTGGACATTCGCTTGCTATGTGGTTTATGGTTTCATTTTTCGTATTGCACTTCTACATATGGGAGAGATGTTATTTCCATCTATCGTTCTTTGGATATATCTGGTTCTTAGGGCCATGATCTTGTGCCGCTGTTATCATTCCTTCAGTTTCCTTCTTGAGCTCTCCCCTCTGTAGCCATTGCCATGTGTCATCGCTGGCTAGTTCTTTAGTTCTGTCTCATGTATTGTCCGTGCATTGGTTTGTTGTGCCAGTCCTCTGTTCTGTTTGTCATTCCTCCTGTTATCTGTACATTTCTGGATCTTCGTCTACTTTTATCAGTCCTTCTTCCCATGCACTCTTGAGCCACTTGTCTTCACTGGTTTTCAGATATCGCCCCAGTGCTTCTGTTCTCGATGTTGACGCAGTCTCTATGCTAGTAGTCCTCTCCCTCTTTTCTTTCGTGTTATGAATAGTCTGTCCGTATTTGCTCTTGGGTGTAGTGCTTTGTGTATTGTTCATATGTTTCCTAGTTTTCTGGTCTATTGTTGTGGAGTTCTGCCTTCGTCCATTCCACTATTCCTGCGCTGTATATGATTACTGGCACTGCCCATGTGTTTATGGCTTTTATCATATTCCGGCATTGAGTTTTGACTTGAGTATCGCCTTGATCTCTGCATATATTCTTTCCTGATCGTGTCCTTCATCTCTTGGTGTTTTATAATCCCCCTCCTTCCATATTCCAGGTATTTGTATCCCGTCTCATCTATGTGTTTGATGTTGCTCCCATCTGGTAGCTTTATCCCTTCAGTCCTTATCTTTGCCTTTTTGTATGTTGACTAAGGCGCATTTTTCTATTTCAAACTCCATCCTGATGTCCCCAGATACAATCCTTACAGTCTGGATTAGGGTATCTATTTGCTTGATGCTCTTACCATACAGCTTGCTGTCGTCCACGAACATCAGATGGTTGATTCTGTTGCCTCTTTTCTTGAGTTGGTACCCTGCATCCATCTTCTGAAGTACTTTTGTCATGGGAATCATGGCTACTACGAAGAGTAGTGGGACAGTGAGTCGCCCTGGAAGAATCCCTCCTGATATTAACCTCTGCTAGTCGGTTATTCCAGAGCTTGTAAGCATCGTATTCCAGTTTGTACATTGTATTTTTTGAGGAAGCTGATGGGTGTTTTCCTCTGCCCCATATATTTTCAGGCATTCTATTAGCCATGTGTGTGGTATCATGTCGAAGGCTTTCTTATAGTCTATCCATGCCATGCTTAGGTTGGTTTTCCTTCTCTTACTGTTCTTTCATTACCATTTTGTCTATCAGGAGCGGCTGGTCTTTTTGTGCCCCTACACTTCCTTCTGCAGCCTTTCTTTTTGTTGCTGGGGGATGAGTGTTTGTATCCCTCTTAGGTAGTTGTATAGCCCTTTTGCTGATGATACCTGTTAGTAACTTCCACATGATTGGTAGGCAGGTGATAGGCCGGTAGTTACTGGCTATATTTCCCTTATCTTGTCTTTCTGGACTAAGGATGTTCTTCCTGTGGTCATCCATTTGGCGCATGGTGATTTGTGATACAATGCTGGAGTTGTTCTGCTATTCTTGGGTGGTAGGGCCTTGAAGTTTTTTTGGGACCTGGGGCTTTCCAGTTGGGCATTTTCTTTGGTTGGTGTCTGACTGTGTCTGTCGTGACCTCTGTGAATCTGTTTTATTCTCCCTGTTTCTTCGGCCTTGACTTCCGGAGCCATGTTGCATGTTTATTGTGTGATACCGGATTGCTCCATAGTTTTCCCAGTCTCTTACTTGGTTCAGTTTCAGGAATTTCTTGGTGGTTGTCTTCCCCACTTAGTTGGCTGTATAGTCTTTTCTGGTTGATTCCGAATAGTTCGTTCTGTTGGTATCCCTTATTCCTGTTCATGTATCGTTGGATCTTGAGTGTTTGCTTTGGCCTTAAGCCTCTGTTTTTTACATCCTCTATTGTGTTGTTTAGTCCCCTCTCGTGTACTTTGTATTTCTCGTTGAGTTCCTCCCTTGTTTTCTTGCTTTTTTTTTTTAGCCTTTTTAGCTGCCCATCTCTTTCAGGTTTACTCAAAGGCAGATCTCATCACTATGATTGCTTTTCCAGGCGCCTTTTCCAAGGCGGTTGCTATTTTGATTTCTGTTGGGTTGGTTGTGCTGGTGGTGTTGTGTCTGTCCCATCAGTTCTGCTACTAATCTTGCTCCTGCATATGTCAAGTTATTTGTTTCTGTGATATTGGTGGTGTGTATTATGCCCATTATTTCATTGACCTCAACTTGTTTTCTCCCTTAATTTCGTTTTTTGTGTTGTAGGCTTTCATGGAGGGGATCTTTGTTCTCTCTGTGTCTGGCTTCATCCATTGTCTGATCTTTTCTACCCATTCCGTCCTGTCTGTTACCTCGGTGTTTTCCTCGTGTCGTTGTTTTTGTTTGATAACCTCATCGTCCCTGTCGTCTTCTGTGGTATCGTCTCTCAGTTCATCTTCTTGTAATTCGTTGCCGTGCGTCATTTCCCTTTCGAGCTCTCTCTTTCTGTTGGGGAGAGCCAGTTCTTTTTCTTTATGTTCCTTACTTGGTCTGCCAGCCTCTGCTCTGTTTGGGGGGGTGTTATTGCCTCTCATTCCAAGATGTTGACCAACCTTCTTCTACATCCTCTCTCCGTCGGGTTGCTTCTGATGTAGCATCTCCATATTTCATTATTTTCTTCTTCTCTCCATTTTCTTCCTCTGGTTTGCTTCTGGTAGCTCCAGTCTCAGGCTGTTGGTTACTGTCGTTGTGGTGGTCAGTTGCTGGATGACGACCTCCAAGTACCTGACCGCCTTCCACTTCAATTGGGCTGAATACTTGGCTGCCGGACGAAGCTCCTCTGTTGCCAGAAGTTCCATTACGTCGTTGTCGTTTAATTCTTCATTTCTTTCCACATTGCTGAGTTTTGCTATTTAACCCATAGCTGGCCCTACCCTACCCCATCAGGGATAGGTAATCATTTAACAAGCTGAGTAAGATGAGGAAAGGAAACTTATGGTAAAGATTCTTTCCCAAGGAATCAACGCCGAGGAGAGCGGTCACCCATCCAACGACTGACCAGCCCCAATGTTGCTTAACCAGTCAATTGACGACCTAAAACCCACTCTGCCACGGCGCCAACATTATTATTATTATTATTATTATTATTATTATTATTATTATTATTATTATTATTATACAAAAAGGAACAATCAACTCATTCGGAAAAAAGCCTGGACGTCCCCCTGAATTCCCAAATCAGGCTTCAGCAGAGCCGAGCATCAGCAGCAGTCCACTAAGTGACAAATGAGAAAAAGCACAGAGAGAGAGAGAGAGAGAGAGAGAGAGAGAGAGAGAGAGAGAGAGAGAGAGAGAGAGAGAATCTAAAAATCCTCGTTACCGTCGACTCTCTTCCTCCCACTCATTGATCTAAACGAGTCAATTTGCCCATGCCTGAAGGAATGGCCATCCCTCCTCCTCCTCCTCCTCCGCCTCCTCCTCCTCCTCCTCTTCTTCTTCATCATCATCATCAAAGACCCCATTATGCAATTTACTCTGAAAGGGATTTAGTGGCTTCATTTGTCCTTCCACTGTCTCCTTCTCCCCCTTTTCCCCTCCCCCTTCTCCCTCCCCCCAGGGCAAGAGATAAAACTGAAGCACATTAGCATAATCATCATCATTATCACTCCCCATGCTATTTCCAGGAGCTGGTGGCATTCGTTTTAATGACTCGGATGAAATGTTTGTTGTGACAATTCGGTGGTGTCCCTTTGTGAGGCAGTCATCCGGCGATCAGGTTTTAATCAGGGTGTTTACACGCAATTTTTTGCCATTGTTATTTACGATCCCTACAGTGTATGTATGTATGTATATATATGTATGTATGCGCACATACACACACACACACACACACACCACACACACACACACATATATATATACTTATATATATATATAGATATATATATATATATATATATATATAATATTTTACGTGTGTGTGTGTAATATATACATACATATATATATATATATATATATATAGATATATATATATATATATATATATATATATATGGTACACACACATATACGTATATATATATATATATATATATATATATATATATATATATATAATATATGTATATATATGTATGTATGTATATATTATATATATATATATATATTTTTTTTTTTTTAAATATATATATATATATATATATATATATATATATATATATATATATATATATATACACACATACAGGGTGTCCATAAAGTCCCAGTATCAGTGGCCACCCTGTCTATGCGCGTGCGTGAAAATATACATCAGTATACACACAATAACTACTGTTACTTCACGTTTCAACTGACGTTTCAACTGCCTACACACTCGGGAGTCATTGGAAAAAAAAATATAAATACTTCCTCGCGTGAACTTCTGGAGGCAGATGATATACCTAGACGTATTTCATGCTGTAAATCAGCTAGGGTCTCAAAAACTGAGATGAGAATAGATGCGGACCAATAATAACAAAACAATGCGTTCCGTATAGAAGCAGCAATGGACAGACCAAGCGCCTCAGTGGCGTGATCGGTATGGTCTTGGCCTGCCACCTCAGTGGCCGCGAGTTCGATTCACGGGCATTCCATTGAGGTGTGAGAGATGCGTATTTCTGGTGATAGAGGTTCACTCTCGACGTGGTTCGGAAGTCGCGTAAAGCCGTTAGTCCCGTTGCTGAATAACCATTGGTTCCAAGCAACGTAAAAACACCATACAAACAAACAGACCAATGAAAAGATCCAGAACTAATAAACATGGCTTCATCCCAATGCATTTCAGTGCTTTAAATCAGCTAAGATCTCAAAGACTGTGATGGTCTGGACGTGTAGGAGAACGGATAGATACAACATGATAAATGCCTGTAGAGGCCCAAAAATTCTCGGGAGAAAGGGCACACATCACAAATGAAGACCTCGACCAGATGGGTCTTTCCGGCAAAGAGAGAGAGAGAGAGAGAGAGAGAGAGAGAGAGAGAGAGAGCATAGGACAGTCGATTCTAGAGAGAACTCTCCTAAGAGTTGTTGATGTTAATGATGTTTGATAACTCTCGGAATCACCAGAGTCCCATTGACAGAAAGACAGCGCAGCCATGAACGAGAGTTCAGGCCAAGATCTCTTCATAAAAGCACTCCATACCCCCAGCTCAGGATATGTTACCCACAGACCCATTCAAATGACAAGTGCAATATCACCCTTCAGACTCAAAAGAAAATTACTTTAGATCAAGATCTCTTCATAGGCACATTTCATACCCCAGCTCAGGTTACGCTACCCGCAAACCACCTCAAATGATACGTGCAATATCATCCTTCAAAGAGTCCAAAGAGAATTTATCTACGTGAAGATCTCTTCACAAACGTATTTCATATCCCTAGCTCAGGTTATATGCTACTACCTAAGGGCCAACTCAAATGCTACTTGCAATATCAAACTCTGCGATATCTGGGAGCTTCTCTCCCATCCAGGGCCTCGTTGATGGAACTCTCCAGCTTGAAATAACCAATCGAATCTTAATTGCTAGCTCTAGTTGTACTTGAGTGATTAATTGGGGGAGTCTGCCTAATTAGCCTGATGGCAACTCAAATACGGAAGAAAGTTGAAAAGTGGCGATGCGCCCCAAAGGCCCGTTCGCCCACCCACCCACCCAACACACCCTCCAGGCTAATTGGCACTTGCAGTTCCCGAATACTAATCATTCTGAAAAGTTTGCCTTTGGAATTTATGAGAGGAAGGTCTTGCGCTTCCCAGGAATCTGTATTTTTTTAAAATGTTTTTTTTCTTCATTTTTCTTGTAGGTTTTTTTATTTTGTTTTATTAAAGCATTGTCAAGGAAGCCTTCTAATGGCGACGGTGGTTATATATGTTATAGGGAAATTATTAATTCAACTGAAACACACTCACGGAGTCCTTCTGTGGGCGGAGGTTTTTATATATATTGTATGTAAAATACATTCTTTTGAAATAAAACGTTCATGGCATCTTTCTAATGGAGGAGGTGGTTATTATATATTGTGTATGGGAATTTTATTACTAAAACACAATCATGGAGTCTTTCTAATGGAGCATGTTACGTTGTGTGGGAAATCAATTTTTCTTACTAAAACACACTCATGGATTGTTAATAACAGCCCAGAGAAATCTATGGAGAGGGAACAATGTCACAAATCGTCTATTCAATCAAGCCTTAGTCCACTGGCCACACCAATTCCAGATTCAATCAACAGAGAATTCTAGCTGAGAGAGAGAGAGAGAGAGAGAGAGAGAGAGAGAGAGAGAGAGAGAGAGAGAGAGAGAGAGTATAAAAATGATCAGAAGAGCAATGGATAAAAGACACTAATATCTATGAAATATGGAGAGAGAGAGAGAGAGAGAGAGAGAGAGAGAGAGAGAGAGAGAGAGAGAGAGAGAGAGAGAGAGAAAAAAAAGATCAGAAGAGCAATTGGATAAAAGACACTAAGATCTATGAAACATGGAGAGAGAGAGAGAGAGAGAGAGAGAAAATTGAGCAAAAGAAGAATGGATATAAAAGGACACTAAGATCTATGAAATAGAGAGAGAGAGAGAGAGAGAGAGAGAGAGAGAGAGAGAGAGAGAGAGAGAGAGAGAAAATGATCAGAAGAGCAATGGATAAAAGACACTAAGATCTATGAAAGAGAGAGAGAGAGAGAGAGAGAGAGAGAGAGAGAGAGAGAGAGAGAGAGAGAGAATGATCAGAAGAGCAATGGATAAAAGACACTAAGATCTATGAAATATGGAGAGAGAGAGAGAGAGAGAGAGAGAGAGAGAGAGAGAGAGAGAGAGATCAGAAGAGCAATGGATAAGACACTAAGATCTATGAGAGAGAGAGAGAGAGAAAACTATAAAAAATTATCAGAATAGCAATGGATAAAAGACACTAAGATCTGAGAGAGAGAGAGAGGGAGAGAGAGAGAGAGAGAGAGTGAGAGAGAGAGGAACTTCTACCCTATGACGAGGCCACTTTGATGCATCAATTAAAAACTTGATACCGCCGAATATCCAGTGATTAAAATCTCATCAAACATAAATATTACTCTTTCCAGTGCGTCTTTGATGTATGCGTGTGTGTGTGTCTGTGTGATGTTCCTGGAAGCTACCGAACCCATGAATAAACATCTCCATAACTCGATTTTCACCTGGAATAACAAAAGGCCTTCCTTAAATCTCACAGCCACAGCAGCCACTCTGACCAAGGCCTTTTACTGATTAATCCATCACAAAATGGCTTTCAGCGGAAATAAAAGGCCAATTTGGTGGCGTTATCCTGGGATGAATAACGAGAGAGAGAGAGAGAGAGAGAGAGAGAGATTCTAAGCCGGTGTTATCATGCACTACAGAACGAGAGCGATAGACAGATGTACAAAACCGGGGCCTTCTCTTCCTATATGTTTTTTTTCTTTTTTATCCAACCTTTTGCGATTGATTCGAAGACTCCTTCGTCCGAGCCCCTGGTCTCGACTTGTTTGTATTATCCGTTCATCCGCAAGAGAGATATGAACAGGGACAAGAATTGCTTCAACAAATCAAGCAAAGGAATCATTCCCATTCAAAAATATTTATTATAACAACAACTATTCAAAGTCTCTTCTCTGAGAAGTTTTGGTTGAAAAACTTCTCTTAGACTCGAAACTTCATCTCTTCTGCTTCAATTTTGTTTCAATTTTGACAACAGTAATATTTCTGCTGGTGTTACCATGTGTTAATTAGACATCACTGACATCAACCATTCTTGATGCGTCCCATTTGATATCAGCATGTATGCTAATACAACTACACAAATGAGAAGAATGTGTGTGGCTTTATTTATATACGAGTAACCAGTCTTCAATACCAGTCAATTCTTATCGAGAATATTTGAATAAAGAGAATTCCCTGCCCAAAATCTTCAACCTCAGAATTCGCCAGCGAAAATCTAGCCATCTTCATCTCCCATTGTGGGAAAAAAAAAAACCTATAAAACATCGAAGCGAATATTTACCGAAGTATATCTCGTACACACCTTCACACCAAACCTCTCTCTCTCTCTCTCTCTCTCTCTCTCTCTCTCTCTCTCTCTAGGGAAAATATTCATCCGCAGTTTGCGTCCCAAACCCGCGAATTTATGGGGCCTGGTCCCTTGGTCCACTTGGCAGGAATGGACACTTCGCGCTTAAATTAAGGCGCGTTCTCTCCTCCTAGAGATACCCTTTCCATTTGTCAAGATAAGACCTCATATACACCTTGCTTGGGGTAAGGCTTTCCACACCCGATACTTTCTTGGAAGACAATTTATTTGGGGCAAAAATCCTACACAGATTCGTTTTTCTTGGAAGACAGTTTTTTGGGTGTAAAAATCCTACACAGATTCGTTTTCTTGGAAAACAATTTTTTGAGGTAAAAATCCTACACATTCATTTTCTTGGAAGACAATTTTTTGGGGTAAAAATCCTACACAGATTCGTTTTTTTGGAAGACAATTTTTTGGGGGTAAATTCCTACACAGATTCGTTTTCTTGGAAGACAATTTTTTGGGGTAAAAATCCTACACAGATTCGTTTTCTTGGAAGACAATTTTTTGGGGTAAAAATCCTACACAGATTCGTTTTCTTAGAAGACAATTTTTTGGGGTAAAAATCCTACACAGATTCGTTTTGTTTTCTGGAGACCAATTTTTTGGGGTAAAAAATCCACACAGATTCGTGTTTTTTTTTTTGGAAGGGATCATTTTTAATTTTTTGGGTAAAAATCATACACAGATTCGTTTTCTTGCACACTTTTTTGGGGTTAACATTTTTTTGGTATATTACACAGATTCGTTTTCTTGGAAGACAATGTTTTGGGTAAAAATCCTACACAGATTCGTTATCTTGGAAAACAATCTTTTGGGTAAAAATCCTACCCATATTCGTTTTCTTGGAAGACCAATTTTGGGTAAAAATCCTACACAGATCCGTTTTCTTGGAAGACAATTTTTTGTGGGGTAAAATCCTATACACAGATTTCTTTTCATGGAAAACAATTTTTGGGGTGTAAAATCCTACACAGATTCGTTTTCTTGGAAGACAATTTTTTAGGGTAAAAATCCTACACAGATTCGTTTTCTTGGAAGACAATTTATGGAGGGTAAAAATCCTACACAGATTCGTTTTCTTGGAAGACAATTTTTTGGGGGTAAAAATCCTACACAGATTCGTTATCTTGGAAGACAATTTATGGAGGGTAAAAATCCTACAGATTCGTTTTCTTGGAAAACAATTTTTTGGGGTAAAAATCCTACAGAGATTCGGTTTCTTGGAAGACAATTTATGGAGGGTAAAAATCCTACAGATTCGTTTTCTTGGAAAACAATTTTTTGGGGTAAAAATCCTACAGAGATTCGGTTTCTTGGAAGACAATTTATGGAGGGTAAAAATCCTACAGATTCGTTGTCTTGGACAATTTTTTTGGGGTAATAAAAATCCTACACAGATTCGTTTCTTTGGAAGACAATTTATGGAGGGTAAAAATCCTACACAGATCCGTTCTTCTTGGAAGACAATTATGGAGGGTAAAAATCCTACACAGATTCGTTATCTTGGAGACAATTTATGGAGGTAAAAATCCTACAGATTCGTTTCTGGAAAACAATTTTTTGGGGTAAAAATCCTACAGAAATTCGGTTTCTTGGAAGACAATTTTTGGGGGTAAAAATCCTACACAGATTCGTTTTCTTGGAAGACAATTTTTTGGGGTAAAAATCCTACACAGATTCGTTTTCTTGGAAGACAATTTTTTGGGGTAAAAATCCTACACATTCGTTTTCTTGGAAAACAATATTTTGGGGTAAAAATCCTATACAGATTCGTTTTCTTGGAAAACAATTTTTTGGGGGGGTAAAAATCTTACACAGATTCGTTTTCTTGGAAGACAATTTTTTTGGGGGGTAAAAATCCTACACAGATTCGTTTTCTTGGAAGACAATTTTTGGGGTAAAATCCCACAAAGATTCGTTTTCTTGGAAGACAATTTATTGGGGGTAAAATCCCACACAGATTCGTTTTCTTGGAAAACAATTTTTTGGGGTAAAAATCCTACAGAGATTCGTTTTCTTGGAAGACAATTTTTTGGAGTAAAAATCCTACACAGATTCGTTTTCTTGGAAGACAATTTTTTGGGGGTAAAATCCCACACAGATTCGTTTTCTTGGAAGACAATTTTTTGGGGGTAAAAATCCTACACATATTCGTTTTCTTGGAACACAATTTTTTGAAGTAAAAATCCTACACAGATTCGTTTGCTTGGAAGACAATTTTTGGGGAATAAAAATCCTACACAGCTTTGTTTCGCCTGTGAGTAAAAAATTCAGAAAGAAAATTCATCTCAATTCTTCGTAGATCTATCGACCTTAGCACACTTCTCCCTCTATACTAAAAATTTACTTCTTTTCAAGTTGTTTGTGATATGTATATGTGATCAATTGTCGACATGTGTTGGCCATGTCTTACTTTTTAGCGTGGATGCACACACATCACAAACAGGTTGAATGCGAGCAAGCGAAGACCTCACTGGTAATTCCAACGGGTGCTTCGAAATATATTCCCCATTTTCCGAGAGTTCTCTCTTCACATCCGTTCGCAGACTTGTTCGCAACCAACCTACGATATGTATGCGGTAATTTGTCGACATTTTTTCATGTGCTTGGTCTACTATAGCAGATTCACATCACCCGTGCATTTGATGTCTAGGCCCGTCCCTTACGACGCTCCTGATTGGCTGTTGATAAGCCAATCGCAGGGTTGAAAACGTTCAGTCTCTCTCGAGGAGGGATACGTCTTTCAAATGCATCCTCCAGTAGAGGTGGGACATACATCCAGCCCATGTGAACTCTCGAGAGAGACTGAGAGTTACCAGCCCTGTGATTGGTATTATCAACAGCCAATCAGGAGCACCGTAAGGGACTAGCCTAGACTGGAACATACATCCTGCCCATGTGAACTCTCGAGAGAGACTGAGAGTTTCCAGCCCTGTGATTGGTATTATCAACAGCCAATCAGGAGCACCGTATGGGACTGGCCTAGACTGGAACATACATCCTGCCCATGTGAACTCTCGACAGAGACTGAGAGTTTCCATCCCTGTGATTGGTATTATCAACAGCCAATCAGGAGCACCGTAAGGGACTAGCCTAGAGATAATATGCACGGGTGATGTGAATCTACTATAGTACATGGAGATTACAGAGAACACAAGGGGAAAAAAAAAACAATCGTTTCATCCCAAACCTACTAGTATAGACATTAGAGGTGCCTCACACTGAGGGACCTGGGGCAACCCGAACGAGCTGTAAGGTCCTTAAGGTCTGTGAGGTTCATTTCCTTCCGCGAACCAAAGGGGGCTGAGGGCGGGGCCGTTGGCGAGACAAAGTTTGGGACTCCTTTCCACAAAGGGCTTTGGTTTCGTCAAAGGATAACACAGAGAGAGAGAGAGAGAGAGAGAGAGAGAGAGAGAGAGTTCATGCAATGTACTGCTACTTCTGCCACCTCTTACATAATAATAATAATAATAATAATAATAATAATAATAATAATAATAATAATAATAACCAGTGAAGACGAGTGGCTAAAGAGTGCATGGGAAGAAGGACTAATAAAAGTAGACTCAGACCCAGAAATATACAGAGACAGGACAATGACAAACAGAACAGAGGACTGGCACAACAAACCAATGCACGGACAATACATGAGACAGACTAAAGAACTAGCCAGCGATGACACATGGCAATGGCTACAGAGGGGAGAGCTATAGAAGGAAACTGAAGGAATGATAACAACGGCACAAGATCAGGCCCTAAGAACCAGATATATTCAAAGAACGATAGACGGAAATAACATCTCTCCCATATGTAGGAAGTGCAATACGAAAAATGAAACCATAAACCACATAGCAAGCGAATGCCCAGCACTTGCACAGAACCAGTTCAAAAAGAGGCATGATTCAGTGGCAAAAGCCCTCCACTGGAGACTGTGCAAGAAACATCAGCTACCTTGCAGTAATAAGTGGTACGAGCACCAACCTGAGGGAGTGATAGAAAACGATCAGGCAAAGAGCCTCTCTGGGACTATGGTATCAGAAACGGATAGGGTGATACGTGCAAATAGACCAGACGTGACGTTGATTGACAAAGTCAAAGAAGAAAGTATCACTCATTGATGTCGCAATACCATGGGACACCAGAGTTGAAGAGAAAGAGGAAAGAAAAAAATGGGATAAGTATCAAGATCTGAAAATAGGAAATTTAGGAAGGATATGGGATATGCCAGTGGAAATCGTACCCATAATCATAGGAGCACTAGGCACGATCCCAAGATCCCTGAAAAGGAATCTAGAAAAACTAGACGCTGACGTAGCCCCAGGACTCATGCAGAAGAGTGTGATCCTAGAACGGCACACATAGTAAGAAAAGTGATGGATCCTAAGGAGGCAGGATGCAACCCGGAACCCCATACTATAAATACCACCCAGTCGAATTGGAGGACTGTGATAGAGCAAAAAAAGAAAAAAAAAATAATAATAGTGACAAGTATCCCATAGCAGCATATATCTCTGAGTGCATGATGTTGCCGTTTCAGAGAGAGAGAGAGAGAGAGAGACGAGAGAGAGAGAGAGATTCAATGCAATGCTGCTGCAGCCTCTTTGAAGTTGCCAAATAATAAAGGGAAACGCCGCAGAACGGGCACACCACCCCCCACCCCAACACCACCCCAAGCAACCCCCCACCTCCACCCCGGAGATCCTTCAGGGGTGATTGAAAATACCAAAATATAAAAGATCGTAAAAGACCGTAAGAAAAGAAAACGAAAAAAAAATTGCACAGACGACCAATCAAGGCATCTTTACATGGACCATGAAATACAAATTACTTAGTATTTTTGGCGGTGGACGTAACGGCTAACGATAACAGTATGGCAGACTTGTTAAACACAGCAGAAACTGTTTCCTGTCGAGGGCTAAAGGATTTTGACCAGAAACAATTTGCACCTGATCGATGTAATGGACGAGAAAGAGAGAGAGAGAGAGAGAGAGAGAGAGAGAGAGAGAGAGAGAGAGAGAGAGAATTTAGCGCAAGGGTTCACACCAAACTTGTGAAGATTGTTGCGGTTCCTGAGATAGAGAGAGAGGAGAGAGAGAGTATTTAGCGCAAGGGTTCCCATCAATACTAATGAAAATTGTTGCGGTTCCTGAAAAGAGAGAGAGAGAGAGAGAGAGAGAGAGAGAGAGAGAGAGAGAGAGAGAATTAACCTTCAACTCAAGTTATTACTGCAATTCCACATAGCAATAACAATCCTCGTAATTACAAAACGCAATGCATAACAGATTTCTGTGGACCATCGGTAGTCTACGGGTAATGCACTTCACATTTCACTATCCCGCGATGTTGGGATGAGAGACAGAGATATATATATACTTTCATATCATAATTTATATTATATATGATATCTATATATATATATATATATATATATATATATATATATATATATATCATAATATAATTATCATAGCATATATATATATCATATTTATATATAACTTTATTATCATAATTATAATTATATTATATAATAATATATATATAATTATATATAAATATATATATAAGTAGAATGGAAAGCAAAGACCTATTAGTTGATTCTCAAAATAAAAAATACAAAAATCTCAAAGAGCTGTTAGAAGCAGGTTCCATCAAAACACCGAAATGGGGGACAGGAAGAAACTACTGAGAGAGAATCCTTTGGCCTTTGTTCCAGGGTTCCTTTGAAGGGATCCTATCGGAGGAACGTCACAGGAAGCCATTAGCTTCGTCGGGAACCCCTTTACGGCATCGGAGAGGAAAATATTAACGGGGGGAATGAGGGATGGAAGGAGGGAAGGCGAAATCAGGCAAAAATATATATATATATATATATATATATATATATATATATATATATGTATATATATCATATATATATATATATATATATATATATATATATATATATATATATATCTAGAATATTATATATAATAATATAAGACTTCCGCGCCATTCATAAAGGTCCCGTAGATTTCAACATGTCTAAACACAAGCTTAACATTTGGAATGATTCCCAATATTCCTACAGAAGAAGTAGAAGACTGGAAAGCAGGAACATCAGTAGGGGTGTGTATAAATGATGATTATTACCACCTACGAACAGTAAGTCGTCACTTTATACACTTACTTAGATTTCAAAGCAACACCTAAACACTTTACGACAAATCCTGTCATTTGGAAAGATATTTACCGATGGAAAAGAGGAAGACTGGCAAGGAAGAATAGCAGTGAGGTGTAGAAATGAAGTCTGACAAAAAACTGCGAACTGTAATATGTAAAAGAAATATGTAAACTTCTCCCACACTGCTCTCAGCAAATGTAAAAATCACATATAAACCACAACAATCTTTCGGTGGAACTCTCCCTCCAGAAAATAACGAGTGGAAAGCGTGACATTGTCTTTCCTCGTGTTTCTTCAAAGCTTTCCATTTTGTGTGAGCTCTTCTGTGAAGGTAGCTTTAAATTATACAGCAATACTCTTGTCTTCAAGTCGCAACCCGACTGTGCAAATATTCTTTCCCTGTCCTTGGCTTCGGGCCATTGCTACAGATCTCTCTCTCTCTCTCTCTCTCTCTCTCTCTCTCTACTCTCTCTATCTCTGTATATATAATATATATATATATATATATATATATATATATATATATATATGAATAAATACAACCTTACATTCATACACACACATTTTGAAACATTTGAAAATAAGCTATATTATTATTATTATTATTATTATTATTATTATTATTATTATTATTATTGTTATTATTATTATTATTAGATTATTATTATTATTATTATTATTATTATTATATTATAACATGAAACCAAGTATTTTCACTTAAACTTAAAGATTACAATCTACACACCAAAATGGTTGCCAAAACTTACTTCAGATAAATCTATACTTGCTTATCAATACCGGGGCAATACATTTTTATTAATGATCATATGTATGTAAATATATATATATATATATATATATATATATATATATATATATATATATATATATATATACATACACACACACACACACACACACACACATATATATATATATATATATATATATATATATTAATATTATATATATACCAACGCTTATTCCTTTTGCCTTCTCGCCAGAGGCTGGCTGGGGAGCAAAGAATAATAATTGCCTTTCTCCTTCCCAGAGCCAAGAATTTATACTCCACCTCATTCTCTCGCTAATTAAGAGAGAGTTTTTTTTCCAAAAGAAAAAAAAATCCTTCTTAGCTTAAGCTGTCTTTTTTCTCTTTTTTTTTTTTGTATCCTTCAAATATGAATCTTCGAGAACTAAGTCAAATACCGAATGCAATATATCCGTACGGATTTTAAAATTTGGGGGTCCCCCCCCCGTTTTCGTGAAGAAGTTTCCTACTTGAAGGTAGTTAGGCATATACCAATATATATATAAATATATATATATATATATATATAGATATATATATATATATATATATATATAATATATATATATATAGGTATATGTATATATACATACATATCCAATCTGACCTAACATTTCGAGTGAGAAAACCACAGACCAATTACCCTTACAACGTCTAAGCCTTTAATATAATAAGAGAAAGATCATGACAAGACTTTCACATATTAATGTTAAAAATAATCTGAGCGTTTTTACCGAACTCTTTCCCACAAAAATACAATCATTCATGGCCATCAAATAAAATCATTTTCAAAAGAGGGAGAGGGAGAGAGAGAGAGAGAGAGAGAGAGAGAGAGAGAGAGAGAGAGACCGCAACTCTTTCCCACAAAATACAGTCTTTCATGGCCATCAAACAAAATCATTTTTAAATGAGAGAGAGAGAGAGAGAAGAGAGAGAGAGAGAGAGAGAGAGAGAGAGACTGCCCCTCATCAAGAATACTGAGAACCTCACGAGAATCCCCCATAATCGTATATCACCAAAGGATCTTCAGGAGAAATTCTGCTCCATTAAACTCGAATCTCCGATCATTTGTGAAGAGAAATCTCTCCGCAGACTT
>NC_061092.1:1617314-1627314 GCF_015104395.2 Macrobrachium nipponense | reverse complement strand
TCCAGCTGAATTCACCAATTATAAAAAAAATAAAACAAGCTGTAATAAAGAAAAAAAGCTAGATAGATTATCACAATCTCAAGAACTTATAAGTAAACTAATTTAATGAAAGTAAAAAATAATTCAAAAAGCTCACGTGACTACTACCGAACTTTGAACGAAAAAGACAAAAAATTAAGAAAATGAAGTAGAACAAAATCTTAAAAAGCTTCAGCGACTTCTACAATAAAAAGAACATTAACCTGGAAATTTAAAATAATTTAGAAAAGAGAATTAGATAAAAACTTAAGGAAGCAAATCCAATAACTCTCAAATGCCTTGGGAAGAATTTCTCTGAACTAGTTCGACAACAGACAAGTTTCGGAACTTGAGACATATAACAGCGAAATATAAGCCAACCCTCTCTCACTCTCTCTCTCTCTCTCTCTCTCTCTCTCTCTCTCTCTCTTTCTTTACCCTTATACCACAAAACCCGAATAATGTTGCTAAATATATGCGAACCTCTCTCTCTCTCTCTCTTACCCTTATATCACAAAACCAGAATAATGTTGCAGAATATATGCAAACTTCTCTCTCTCTCTCTCTCTCTCTCTCTCTCACCTTATCCTTATTCCACAAAACAAGAATAATGTTGCTAAACATACGCAAACCTCTCTCTCTCTCTCTCTCTCTTTCTCTCTCTCTCTCTACACCACAAAGCCAGAATAATGTTGCAGACTAGATACAACAAACCCCACCCCCCTCTTTCTCTCTCTCTCTCTCTTTACCCTTATACCACAAAACAAGAATAATGTTACTAAATATACATACAACTATCTCTCTCTCTCTCTCTCTCTCTCTCTCTCTCTCTTACCCTTATATCACAAACCAGAATAATGCTGCATAATATATACAAACCTCTCTCTCTCTCTCTCTCTCTCTGCACATCTTCATTCATGGCTGGGTTCGCTTTTAATGAGATGCATATTACATGATGGCTGGATGTGCTTTAATGCATTTTTTTTTTGCCACAAGTAAACAAATTCAAAACCTCGTGAAAAAAAAAACAAAATCCGTATCATCTCATCTCCACCATAAACCATATTTCCTTTTTTTTTTAGAACATAATTTGACCATAATTGAATAACGAGAATACACACACTCCACACACACATATATATACATATACATATATATATATATATATGATTTATATATATATTTATATATGACACATATATATACCATATAAGTATGCATGCATGTATATATTCTGTGCTATTTCTATAAGTATTGCATATACAATACATAGATCTGGTAAATATTATATGTATGTAGAATATAAAATATATATATATATATATATATATATATATATATATATGATATATATATATAATATAAATAAAGGTTTTTTGCCACGAAGGAAAAAATGAAAAAAACGAGATAGCCAAGTACTTTCGGTCCTATTCGGACCCTTTACTGAGGCAAACTGATTTTACAAAGAACAACACAGTCTAAAGGAGGCTTAATATACAAACTGACACTACCAGATTAGCCATAAGGGCGATTTTCACTCTACAGAAAGGAGGAGTCGCCACCGAGGCTAGCCACACCTTAAAGGATACCCGCAGTAAACAGTGATTCTTCCAGAAAACAGTACATTTTGAAAAAAAACACGGGAGCATATACAATTTAATTTTTACACAAATTTTACACAAATTTTTACACAAATTTTCCCAACAAAAATTATTATCAATGAAAAGACGAAAGAAAATATAAATATATATATATATATATATCGAGCAAGAGAAAGAGGGAGAGAGAATATCGAACCAGAGAGAGAAGAGAAGAGAGAGAGAGAGAGAGAGAGAGAGAGAGAAGAGAGAGAGATAAATATAACTATATCTGTGGGACTAATTTATTAGTTGTTCATTATTTTGAGGTCCTTCATAACAAAATACTTACAAAAATATATGGGTCCAAATGATAAAGAAATGCCTAAAAATGTACTTAGCCTTACCTTATTTTCGTGGATTTGAAACCATAAAATCAATATTTAAATCGTTTAATGTTAATGTAGTGTTCTCTTATAACATACCATTAAAGATATGCTAATTAAGAATAGTCCCGTAACAAATAATATCATCATTTACAAAATTCCTTGTAAGGATTGCACATCGTTTTACGTTGGTCAGTCTAGTAAAAATTTATGTGTACGGATTAAGCAGCATATGTATTCAGTTAGAACAGCCCAGACTTCAAATGTACTGTTTATCCATCTGAGTGAAAAATCATTGTATTAATTGGGTGATACCTCGGTAATTGCTAGATCTAATGATTATGTTTCAGAATTTACTGGAATCGGCAATTATACAAATCATTAATAAAAACAACCTAAATCTTAGTCTGGGAATGTACCATTTGGACCCATATATTTGTAAGATGTTTATGAAGGACCTCAAAATAAATGAACAACTAATAAATTAGTCCCACATGTATATAGTTATTATTTCTTTCTCTCTCTCTCTCTCTCTCTCTCTCTCTCTCTCTCTCTCTCTGGTTCGATATTCTCTCTCCCTCTTTCTCTTGCTCGATATATATATATATTTTTATATTTTCTTTCGTCTTTTCATTAATAATAATTTTGTTGGGAAAATTTGTGTAAAAATTCATGATATTAAATTGTATATGCTCCCTTGTTTTTTTTTCAAAATGTACTGTTTTCTGGAAGAATCACTTGTTTACTGCGGGTATCCTTCAAGGTGTGGCTAGCCTCTGGCGACTCCTCCTTTCTGTAGAGTGAAAAATCGCCCTTATGGCTAATCTGGTAGTGTCAGTTTGTATATTAAGCCTTCTTTTGACTGTGTTGTTCTTTGTAAAATCAGTTTGCCTCAGTAAAGGGTCCGAATAGGACCGAAAGTACTTGGCTATCTCGCTTTTTTCATTTTTTTCCTTCGTGGCAAAAAAACCTTTATTTATACATAGCATCACGTTTTATATACTTCGTGATCAAGTTATTCATATATATACATACTATATATATATATATATATATATATATATATATATATATATATATGTGTGTGTGTGTGTGTGTGTGTGTGTGTGTGTGTAAGTGTTACATAATGAAATATATGGAATGTTATTCCATATATAAAAACTAAAACTATGATTAATTAAAACCAGTGACCCAAGAGGTCAACCAGTTTGCTTACAGGAGTGTGATCGGACCAGATAAGATAATGTAGGCTAAGCTGACGTGCTGTATCAGTCAGTGTCTGGTTTGTCGTCATCTGTGGTCATCAAATCCATTGTTTTGTAAACTATTGCCAAAGCTTCCTGTTTGAGGAAACCACAGTGACCTATAACCCAGACCGGCCTACATGACTTGTAATCTATGTCATCTGTGTGTATGTTCGTATATTCGAGCTACTATCTGCTCACTTTATGATTTGTAAACCAGATTGTATGTCAGACTTCATTTAGCCAGCATCATTGGAAGACCTGTCCAATTTTATCTGATCTTCACGATGTAGACTTAGAGAATACAGATATTTTCGTACTCTGTGTTTCAACACTAGAATCTCACATCAGAAAGAAGATACTGAATGAACTTAGAATTATCACCGAAATCCAAGATGGATGGGGAGTCATAACAACAGACCTTAGCATAAATTATCGCAAGTCTTAATAACCTCACAGGGCGCCTTGTTATACAAAGGCATCAGCCCTACACACACACACACACGACACACACAGACACACACACACACACACACACACACACACAAATATATACTATGTATGTATATATATATATATATATATATATATATATATTATATATATATATTATATACACACACACTTACATGTTCACTCACCAGATCTGAATATATATACAATATTTATACTAAAAATAATACATTTATTAATAAAATTCCATAGTAAATCAAGTATTGGGATCGATTTGAAAAAAAAAAAATTGTAATTCCAGGCCTAGATTTAAACAATGGAAAGTACCATGTAAATATGCCAGACCGACATTCAAAGTAGATGTAGTTTGCATAAAAACAAATGTTTTTTTTTTTTTTCAACTCATTTCAAGAAAGTCATTTGTTCTGAAATTCACCTCTATTAGATTTTTTTGCTCACAAAAGAACTGACAAATTATAGTAGATTCACATCAACCGTGCATTTGATGTCTAGGCCAGTCCCTTACGACGCTCATGATTGGCTGTTGATAAGCCAATCACACGGCTGGAAACTCTCAGTCCCTCTCGAGAGTTCACATAGGCAGGATGTATGTTCCACTTCTGAGGGATACGTCTTTCAAAAGTATCCCTCGGGAGAGGTGGAACATAGACCCTGCCTATGAGAACTCTCGAGAGAGACTGAGAGTTTCCAGCCCTGTTAGTGGCTTATCAACAGCCAATCAGGAGCGTCGTTACGGACTGGCCTAGAAATCAAATGCACGGTTGATATGAATCTACTATAGCGAGAGAGACCGCAACGTAAAGTAGGGTTAATAAAACCAGACTAGAACTCAAAATGCAAAAGGGTTATTTTTCTTGTAAAACAAGATTTCGTGAAATGTTCCACCTCGAAAGTTTAGTCTTCGAAAAGAAGAGAGAAAATAAAATTCTGGAGAATGACTTATGGCTGGCAACCTCTGGGGAAAATAATTAAGGCTTCTGAGGAATTTAAGAAGAAAAACTGCGAACAAATGAGCCGAATAAATCACTCGACCGAGGCGAACCGGGTTATTTCATTATTCAGGTTCTCTGTTGCAGATCTTTAATCTTAAGTTTCCCCGGTCAAGATAAAATTAGAATATGCAAGACCCACCTATTAGTATATATTTAAGGAAACATTCTTTGTAGTTTTGTAGCCAAGAATGTACTACACAGGAGGGTCTCCACAGCCTCTAATATCTATTCATATCTAAAGGATACTGACAATTTCAAATTCTTTGTAGTTTTGTACTCTAATATCTATTCATACCTAATGTTTAACGTGAGGAATCTGACAGTTTCAAATTCTTTGTAGTTTTGTAGTCAAGAATATAGTACAACACAGGAAAGTCTCAACAACCTCTAATATCTATTCATATCTAATGTTTAACGTGAGGAATCTGGCAATTTCAAATTCTTTGTAGTTTTGTAGTCAATGTAGTACAACACAGGAGTGTCTCAACAGCATCTAATATTTATTCATATTTAATTTTTAACTTAATCTAAAATATTTCTATTTTCGTAAATCAAGAAATCTGACAACTCCAACTTTTTGTAGTCTCGTAGCCTAAAATGCATCTCAAGACACGATTAAGAAGACCAAAGACGAGACACTAAATGAATCCACAAAATTACAATACAACATTCTCGTCCCCGATTTCCTCTCAACAAATTACTTACTTTATCTATCATGTCTTGGAGACGAACAAGAGAAAGGCAACAAAAAAAAAAAGTCTGTCTCATCCACTTTAAGTAATGAGAGAGAGAGAGAGAGAGAGAGAGAGAGAGAGAGAGAGAGAGAATATGAATTTCGTTGCACCCTTTTACCAGTCAAAATGCAATATATGGGTCTCATCCACTTTAAGTAATGAGAGAGAGAGAGAGAGGTTAGGAAATGGGTTTCCAGGCCTCATTTCGACAGTCAAAAATACAGTCTATGAGTCTCATCTAATTCAAGTAATGAGAGAGAGAGAGAGAGAGAGAGAGAGAGAGAGAGAGAGAGAGAGAAAGAGTCTTAAATCGCTTCCTCAATTTAATTTAATAGAATTATCAATGACTTTTTTTAATGTAAAACTTGCAATGATGCAATGAGATTGAGATGGAGTCCGATACTTACACCCAACACCCGGATAATTACCTGATGAAACTATTCACCCAAATTCCAGCCAAAACCAACCTTAATTCACCAAAAAATCCACCCAAAACACGACCGAAAAATCCAACCCCCCCAAAAAAACGACCAAAGTACATCCAAAATCCACCCAAACACCTACATTCCACCAAAAAAACACCCAAAATCCACCCAAAACTCCACCAAAAAAACACCCAAAATCCACCCAAAATTCACCCGTAATCCATCCACTATACACACAAACACTACCAAAATACACCCAAACTCCACCCAAATTTCACCGACAATCCACTAAAAATCCACCCATTATACACCCAAATTCCACCAAAAATCCACCCATTACACACCCAAACTTCACTCAAAATACACCTTCTATCCACCTAAAATGCACCCAAAATCCTACGAAAATACATCAAGACTCTACTCAAATCCACTCAAAATACACCCAAACTCTACCCAAAATACACCCACAAACCCACCCAAAACTTCACCTAAAACCCACCCAAAATACACCCACAATCCGTGCAGCCATTCTCTTGACATCCCGCCAACACAGAACACAAAGAAAAAAAAAAAGATTCAAGCCCAACGAATAAACAAAAACCATCTCTCCACCTCGTTGACGGAAGTAATGATAAACGACCTTGATTCATCGTGATGTACGCGACCCTGGAGCCTGGGAATGCGGTGGTGGAATGCGCAAACTGGGAATGCGCAGCTCGTCATTCATCTCGAGGTAAATCCACCAACCCCCCCTCCCCCGGTGCCGACGAATCCCTTGAGGCGAAACGCACCGTCAATTAATTATTCGATGCTATAGTTAGTAATGATTGTTCTTAGAAATTGAAGTGCGTTACGCGGTGATCATTGCATTGCATATATTGCTTATTGAATGTAGTATATAATAATAAATATGATGACAAATTTGATGTATTACACATAATATTTATATATTATATAATGACACAATTACGACAAATATATATTAACAATAGGATATATATATATATATTATATATATATATATATATATATATATATATACTATTACCTTGTTCAATATATTATATAATTATACAAATATGAATGCTATATATAATTCACTGAACTTGTTGTATCATTATTTCTGTGTTATACGTAATGCGTAATATATAGTAATATATAGTAATAATTGTAAGTTATACATATTCAATAATTCAACAAATTTACATTATATATATATATATATATATATATATATATATATATATATATATATATATACATTATGTGTTATTAATGTTTCTGTTATATGTTATATATATATACAAGACATTCTCAACAACGCCCGCAGGTCATAATTGTCTTCTTGGCAACATGGTTAATGTTTCCTGTGGGTCACTTCCCCCCAAAAAAAAACCCAACCCCACGAAACCAAAATCCAACCACAACTTATCCAAGAACACCCCCCCCCCCCCTCCCCGGGCTTATCCAGATACGCGAATAAAGAGGCAGGGCTGTGCGGGGGAGTTGGTGGCCGGTTGAAGTCCGCGCCTACGAGGCATAATCAGAAAACGTAAAGGATAAAAAAATATATAAATGGAGGGGGGGAGGGGTTAAGACCATAACCAGATGATATAAAGCATAATGAATAAGAAATTAACCATCTTCCCACCCTAGACCTGTCCGGATACGTGATAAGAGGGGTTAGAGGGACAATGCCTTAAACTAAATCATAAGACAATTACACAAAAATCCAAAAGTTGAAATTACGTGCATCTTTCCCTACCAAGCAAGGCGGGTTGAATTCTGGAGACCAAAAAAGACATTTTCTTCGAGGGGACCTAAAAGCAAACACGAAGAGTGCTCGTTCCTCAAGGAGAAGGTTTCTCGTCAAAATCTGAAATGCACGAAAGACGCCCCGATGAACAGACCAGATGGTAAACGCAGACTTATTATGGGGACGAGAAGAGAGTAAATATTGATTCCCCTAAATGACTTTCTCAAGCACGGCTGAATCTGATCGCTTTGAAAGACTTGCCTCTGGGAGGGAGACCTCTGAGAGGGAGACCTGAGAGGAAGATCTGGGAGGAAGATCTGGGAGGGAGATCTGGGAGGGAGATCTCACAAGGACTGAAAAGTGAGGGAAAGGAATCTTCTCCTGACGTCGAGAAACTGAAATCTACTAGTTCTTTCGGAGTCTTACAGAGAGAGAGAGAGAGAGAGAGAGAGAATTACAAGGAGTTGCAAGGATTAGGATGTCTCAAAGGCGTGTTAGTCCATCCTAAGAGGAGACATCGTGTGCTCACTTATCTGTAAGAGCAGGTTTCACTGTTCATTCAGTGTCCTCCTAATGATTTTGTCTAGCTTCCTTTTAAACCCTTCCACAATGAGTGAGAGAGAGAGAGAGAGAGAGAGAGAGAGTGGGGGGGGGGGGGGTGGCCAGGGGGCGAATGAGCGAGAGATGTTTGTCCAATGATTAACTTCTTGGCAGAAGTTCCTGATTCTCAGACGCACCACATGAAGTTCCCGGGAAAGATATGGAATATTCTTCGAGTCAACGTGAATGGTGGAAGTCTTTAAGCCTTTCCAGAACTAGATAACTCGTCAAGAAAATGATAATTTAAAGTCTGACTTGATTATTCGTCTAACCAGGTCTTTTGCTCACGGGGGGTGGGGGAGGGGGGATATATTTATACAACGCAAGGTTTTCCCATTTATAATGTAGCTTTTCTTTCCTCCCCTGATTTGAGAAAAGTAACAAGTCTACACTCTAATGCAATAAACCTCTTTTGCAACACACTTCAGTTACAATAAACCTCTAATCCAATAAACTTCGAACGCAATAAACCTTTATTGCAACAAACTTCTATTGCATTAAATCTCTACTGCAATGATACTACAAACATCTACTACAATAAACCTCTATTACAATAAACCTTCATTGCAATAAACCTTTATTGAAACAAACTTCTATTGCATTAAATCTCTACTGCAATGATACTACAAACATCTACTACAATGAACCTCTATTGCAATAAACCTTCGTTTCAATAAACTTCCATTACAACAAACCTCTAATACAAAAAACTTCGATGACAATAAACCACTTCTTAAAAGAACCCAGGAAGGAAATTAATCTACCTGCGAGCACAGGTGTCTCATTGTAGCTGGAGCTCTCTGTATCTATCTCGTCTGTTCTGTGATGTATATAATGCAATGTTCGTCTACGTTGCTATTTGCAATACGGGGCACAATAGGTTATATATATATCCCCTATACTTCCACACCTATCAGTCGGACACATCACTGCAAGAGAGAAAAGACACAAATTAATCATTGTCAACTTTGTGTTTCAATCGTCAGGTTGTATATTGAATACAACTGAATATAGAATTTTGGCTCATTTTGTTACTTATTATACCCATAATAATGAGATATTATTATGTATGCACAAAGGATGATGGAATGGCCAGCCTAAAGCCCCATTATACCTAGCCCAGACCCTAAGAGGAGAGGGAAGTCAAAGAGACGCTTTTATTTATATATATAGTATATATATAATATATATTATATATATATATATATATATATATATATATATATATATCTATCTATATATATATATATATATATATATATATATATGTATATATATGCTTAAAAAATCACAGTAGATGCATGTGACTTCATTAAAAGCGAATACCACAGGTGTTCGCTTATTTAATGTTGTGTGTATGTTATGAGAGAGAGAGAGAGAGAGAGAGAGAGAATTTCAACTTCCTTTCGACGCACCTAGTCCTTGTCACTGCCCCCCCAACTCCCAATCCACGAAGAATCATTACCTAAGTACAAGCTGACCCTGGGAGAAAATACAGCAAAAAATAGGTCACAAATTTCCGATGGATCAAACCCTCTGATGTGCTATTATTGAATTAAAATGGAATTAAGAATCCACCCTTTTGCCCGAGATCCCTCTCTATAAAGTACTAAAACTTCCGCTTCAATTACGTTTAAATGCGCTCACTTTCATTAGCGTTAATGCAAGAGAAGGGAAAAATACCCCTCCCTCCCTCCCTCTTCATAAGGTTGGAAAAAAATTCCTGAAAAATCATTTCAGGATAAAACTCCTCGACTTCCTTTACCCTTCATGCTTCATTTCACGTCTGAAACA
>NC_061092.1:1607314-1609814 GCF_015104395.2 Macrobrachium nipponense | reverse complement strand
TGGTTGTCACACACGTTCTTCTTCATACCGTGGTTGTCGTCGTCAAAACGTAAACAAACCATCTGAGCGGTGACTTCCCGGAATGATAAAACAACTATGCTATAAAACACAAAGCAACTAGTTGATCGTGCTTGCATGTGTTTAATGATGCTGCATAGAATTAAAAAAAAAAGTCTTTGTGTTCGGTCCTGGTTAAAAAGACGTGAAAAGTTTTATTTAAAAAAATAGGCTAGGGCTAGCCTAAATAGGCTATTCGTAAGTACACAACCACAGTAAGACTGTATTATAAATTAAGCTAGAGAAACACTGCAAAAATTTTTGTTTATTTGCTAATGCAAAAAAAAAAAAAAAAAACAATGAGAGCAGACCTAGGCTATATAACATTCTGATATTCACGATACAGCATGCTCATCTGTATAAAAGATCAGCAAGTTCAGGAAAGTTTTCCATTGAGTCGCATGGTGATCTCTTGGTAATTATTTTCATTTAAGACCCTTTTCATAAAACTAAAAATATCATGCTTATGGTCCATAAGCATCGTCTCTCCCTCATATCTTCGACCAAAACTGTTCTGGCAATCTTGTCCACCGTACCAAGAACTCCATCTTGCATCTGATGACTTGAATGCAGCGCTGCTCCGAGATATAAACAAAACAATAAAAGTCGACGGTAGCGATGGGTTGAATTCGATCGGTACCGTTTTCAAAATTCGTGACGACGACACCAGAAAGTCGTCGTCAAATCATGAAAACTCGACGTCAAATTCAAAAGTCAACGGAAATTTGGTTAGTCTGAACAGTGATTCTCAACCAGTGTGCCACGGCACACTGGTGTGCCACGAGATTATTTGAAGTGTGCCACGATATATAGTCATGGCACACCAGAAAATACGAAAAATGGGTATAGATTTTTGGTTTCACATCGATGAAAGTAACGCTTATTGATACTGACAATTATTAAAATATAGCCTACTTTGCAGTTTACATAAGTAACTTTCAGCCATTTGAGTTCGTCATATATTTATAATAATTCTACAATTAATAAAAGTTTAATATTATAAGTGGAGATGGCATTCGGTATTGTGATGGGCGTCGTTCTGTCTGGGATGTATGACGTGGTATTGCCTCATGCTTTCAACCGTTTTTAGTATAGTTCCTTTTGTTTCAACCAAAATAGTTGCATTTTAATGTAGCACTGTGTCTACTTGTAATGAGTATATTGCTATGTTGTTATTGAATTTGATCTTCAGGCTGCCCGTTGTTGCTATCATCTGCAAATCGATGTTAGGAGTTTAATCACTTCCAAGTTGATAATTGATATATGTATCATATACAAATGATCCCTATTGTTGTTTCTCATCTGACAGCGCTTCATGAAAACATCGACCACTATTTTCCATCACTGAGCACAGAGAAGTATGATTGGATTCGAAATCCTTTCATGAATATTCCCTCTAATATTGGATTACAGTTGTGTGAAGAAGAGGAACTGGCCACCATTTCTAGTGACAGAGATCTTAAAATAAAACATTCTACTGTACCTATTGACTCATTTTGGATATCTGTTCAAGAGGAATATCCCTCATTATCTAAAGAGCTTTATCACTTTTGTTGCAATTTTCTACATCTTATTTATGTGAACTTAGCTTCTTAACCCTAAATAACATCAAAACTAAGAGCGAGAGAGACTACGCTCAACTGAAGAAGAAATGAGGGTTGCTTATCACACATTCGACCAAATATTGAGGAAGTCGCCAAAAAAACACCAGGCACAAGTTTCACACTAATCATCTTCACAATTTACTCTAAGAAAAACACTGAAATAAAGTAAGTTCATATTTAAAAGTGTTTTATTTCTTAAGTCTGTAGTTCCATCTCATATTTACAATATATATTCTCTTAATTTTTTCTCTTAAATTTTCCAAGTGGCCGTGAATATATTATTATAAGATCCTAAGTGTGCCATTGGTAAAAAAAGGTTGAGAAACACTGGGTTAGTGTGACAGCGCCTTTAGTTTAGGTGAGATTAGATTAATACTTTGGTGGTGATTTGGGTTCTAGGACAAAATCCCCGAAGGACAAAATCCCCCAAGGACAAAATCCCCCAGGATAAATTTAAAGTCATGAAAATGTAAGCAGCTAATAACATTAGTAACTTGTTTGCTTTTTTTTTATATCTTTTTTTGCTTATTTAGTTCTAAATATCTTCGAAAATTCTATGGTTAGTTTTTATAAGATATAGCGTCTCGCTCGCTTGTTATTTAGGGAAAAGACCCGGTACTCGTTTTTTTTCTTTTTTTTAGCTGATAGGTAAGATGGGTGAAAGAAGAGTGAGGGCAGTTAGCTAGCTAACCATGGTAGGGAATAGTTTAGAAAGTTAAGTATTAGTAAGAGTAATGTAAAGTGTGGTTTATCCACAATTATATTTGGGTAACGGTACAATTTTCTAACTAATATTAACATAATACAATAATGATTTTACATTATATCAACATGGTGAA
>NC_061092.1:1594814-1604814 GCF_015104395.2 Macrobrachium nipponense | reverse complement strand
CGTATTGTTTTAAATCATCATATTTTTAAAAAATAAAAAAAAAATTGCCTAAATATTGTTGAACTTTACTATTCAATATGAAATATTATCAGACGAAAATATCCTTTTTCCAGTATCTTGTAAGCAGCTCTCTCTCTCTCTCTCTCTCTCTCTCTCTCTCTCTCTCTCTCCTCCCGTCTTATATCACCTGGATCGATTTATCATAATGGTAGATGTTTGATATGTTATTTGGATGTGGCCAAGGATCACAAAAACGTAAATGGCTACTCTACCAACTTGTGCAAGGCTGTATTTATTTTTGCCCTAGATTGACTGGACCACAATTACCTGTATTACCAATAATATACGAATCTGGTCACAAAGATATTACACACCAGGTTTTGTAGCCGTGGGTTGTACGAGTCATCAAAGAATCAATTGTCAAGGGTATTATTTTATTAATTAATCTATGATAAGAACACATTACTGGATATGCTAATCTAGTACTACAGGATTTGTATTTATGGCACAACTTAGTTGAGTTACCAGTATTTGAGTGTGATGGGCCACTTGGCTCCACCCCTCGCAACCATCTAGGCTACTTATAGAAAGTATTTTAATTTACCAGATTTCTTATATTATAGTATATTTATTATATTGTTTCCGAAACTCTTTGTAAATAAATTATATAAAATGAAATGCAGTGAAATGTGTGCATCGGTGCATTAATATAATGATGGTGGAGTATAAATTATGTAGGTGTTGCAAAGCTGTACACTATTAACATATCTAGTCTGAAATTATTTGGGGACAGTCTTTAAACCTGGGCAGATCGGTCACGTCTTAGCTAACCATCCCCCCCCCCCCCTTTACGCCCCCAACGCCACTCCCTCTGCCCTCCGGCTCATGGTTGCTCACTCACTCTGCTTTTGTTCGTGGCTTCAGCGGCTAATGTCCAACACACCTTGTTGGTGTTCCCCCTCCAAGCTATTCAAGAAACCCACCACTTTCAATATCTCTTGTTCATTAGTCTTTTACATAGCCATGGTTTTATTTTTTGTAATGAAAAATAGTAAACATTTATACATCCATCAGAACAATCTCATAATAACTGTTAAGACATTGAAATCCCGAACATGAGAAGGTGCCAGGATAGAAGGATATTAATAACAAGGTGAGGGTTAAAGGTGATTGGGGACAGGTGATATTGGGTGACCTTAATTTAAGTCTTGACGGGTTCGCTTACCAATAATATATAAGGTATGATAGTATAATATATATATATATGGAATAGATATCATATACTTATATATATAATATTATATATATATTTAAATATATATTATATATTATTTATATATATATATATATGATAATATATATTTTATATTTCATATTAATAATATTTATATTTACATTTATTTTTAGTATTATTATATATATATATATATATATATGTATATATCATATATACCCTTATTTATTTAATATATATATATAATTATTTATTTAATATTATAATATATATATACATTTATATTATATATATATATAATATATATATATATATTAATTTATTTAATTTAATTAATAAATTATTATATATACTATATATAGTGTATGGTATATAAATTATATAAAAAATAAATACTATATATATATATACTATTGCGCCTTTGTCGATCATAGGTGATCTCACCCCTTGGGCATCGTCGCAACAGAGCATCTCGGAGTGGGAGATTTTTTTATTTTCACCATGGTGGGGGCTTCCCCACAATTTTCTCTGTCAGCTAGCCAAGATGATCTATGTGGTGTCGGTCTTCATTGATGCCGAGAACAGAATGAATCCTTTGCAGAGTCACAGAACCAGTCATTTCGCAGCTGATTGTAGGATAATCCTCATTACTGGAACCATTCCTTCTTGCATGTAGGTGGTCAGCTCTCCACTTCGCGTTCAGGAGAAATACAGCGGCGAATCCTGGCGGTGTTCCTCTCTCTCTCTCTCTCTCTCTCTCTCTCTCTCTCCTCTCTCTCTATATATATATATATATATATATATACATATATATATATATATATATATATAAATATGTATACTAATAATATACATATATACATATATATATATATACTATTAATATGAATACTATATATAGTATAATATATAGATAGTATATATGATATATTATATATATAGATATATATATATATATATATATATATATATATATATATACCCCAGGTGCTGGATTAAACAGAGTTGAGATTGAGGGCATAAGGATTACTGATAAGCTTGATTTTTTCTTTTAAATATCCTTCTAACATCTTGTGCGGAATGAGGTTAAGAATATATTAACTTAGACTTATGTTAACATTATTTTCAGTTGTATTCGTGCGAATTGCAGAATTCTACAAACAATATTATTGCATCTTGTTTTTACACCACTAGGGGACCAGTCACTTTCTAGAAGTATCTACTTAAAAAGTTGTTATACGAAGAGACATTTACATTTTATATTTTCAGCATTGGTTTGATGAAGTTAAAACAGGTGAAATAAGGCAAATAAAGGGTGTACTTACGTAATTCGATTGTCCTGTCACTGTTAAAATAAAATATCTAAACAGTCATATTGTTGCAGGTACCCATATGCTTGCAGGAACATTGATGAGGATAGTACAAGTGCCCGCCAAATTGCGCAGAGACAGAGAAAAGATGATGACAAGAGATAGAAGCATTTGATGTCTGGGCAAGTCTCTTACGATGCTCCTGATTGGCTGTTGATAAGCCAATCACAGGGCTAGAAACTCTCAGTCTCTCGAGAGAGTTCACAGCCCTGTGATTGGCTTATCAACAGCCAATCAGGATTGTCGTAAGGGACTGGCCTAGACATCAAGTGCACGGTTGATGTGAATCTACTATAGTATCACGAGAAGGCGAGATCTCCGCCTCTCTCTCTCTTTCACGGAAATCGCAGAGGTCTTTTCCGGATCGAGTGTGTCTCGTCTTATCCATTATCCCCAGTGAACAGCAGCGGATGATCCTTGATCCGTCCCTCTCATCTCCAGATATGCACCCCACGTCCCTGTTATGCAGATTTCAATTTTACGTCGTTTCCCGATCTCACAAGAGGGCAAATAGAAGAAGAAGAAGAAGAAGAAGAAGCTATGAAAATCTCGTGTTTCATTGTGTGCTGTTGCCGCCCACCCCCCCACCCAACCCTTCGCACCCCAGTGGTAGGTGTCACAATAAAGTCAGTGATCCTTCATGAATTTGGGCATCATTTGAGGAACTGAGACGTATGAGGTCATTCTGCGATGAAAGGAAAATTGAGAGTAAGATGAAAAGAGAATATGGGAAGGTGTAGTTATAAAGACCAAAAGGTTGGGAGCTAAGGGCAGAAGCGTGGCGCTTCTGCCCCCTACCGAGGTGAACTGACGGCTTTTCCAGGGTCCTCAACATGGTATGTGAAGAAGCAGCACTCCGTAGGACACCTCAGAAGTTTTATTGTGCCTCTCCTTAACCCCAGGGGCTGACACACTGAGGACTATCAAACTGGTTTAGAAAGTACACACTGGGGACTATCAAGCTGGTTTAGAAGGTAACACTGGGGACTATCAAGCTGGTTTAGAAAGTAACACTGGGGACTATCACGCTGGTTTAGAAAGTAACATATTGGGGACTATCAAGCTGGTTTAGAAAGTAACTTCAGCAGACATGTTTCAACGCCATTTTTATCTAGTTGTTAATTTATGAAATTTTATTTTTCTTTGACAATAAGTCCCTTCACCTCGCGTTGGTTCTTCCTAATAAACACCATATTCTTTGGAAGATGGAATTTCAATGTCATTGGCCCCTTTTGTGGGCCTGTTCCATGTGAATAGGTTTCATCTTCTGAATAATAATAATAATAATAATAATAATAATAATAATAATAATAATAATAATAAATAATAATACTTTTCTGCAGCTCAGCAACAAGTGAAAGAATAGATCAAGGTAGGGAAAGGGAATCATATACTTAAGCCAAACTTAAGTCTGGTATGAGTTATTGACCCCCAATAGTTTTGTAGTTTTACTCTGGGAAACTGGCCCCCGGGCATTACTTGATTAGGGCATCCTATCAGACGCTAAAAGGGCTCTCTCTCTCTCTCTCTCTCTAATACTTTGCATTCGACGTGGAAGGAGATTTCATGGCTAAAGCAGAATCACAATACTAGTGTCTACTTTTGTAAGGTTCGTTTTTACCTGGACAAAATTTTCAAATGGACGTAAGTACAAAGAGTCTTCATAAGGTACGTTTTTACCTGGACGAAATTTTTCAAATGGACGCAAGTACAAAGAGTCTTCATAAGGTACGTTTTTACCTGGACGAAATTTTCAAATGGACGCAAGTACAAAGAGTCTTCATAAGGTACGTTTTTACCTGGACGAAATTTTCAAATGGACGCAAGTACAAAGAGTCTTCATAAGGTACGTTTTTACCTGGACGAAATTTTTCAAATGGACGCAAGTAATAAGAGTCTTCATGAGGTACGTTTTTACCTGTTTTTTACGAAATTTTTCAAATGGACGTAAGTACAAAGAGTCTTCATAAGGTACGTTTTTTACCCGACGAAATTTCAAAATGGACGCAAGTACAAAGAGTCTTCATAAGGTACGTTTTTACCTGGACGAAATTTTTCAAATGGACGCAAGTACAAAGTCATCATAAAGTACGTTTTTACTTGGACGAAATTTTTTAAATGGACGCAAGTACAAAGAGTCTTCATAAGGTACGTTTTTACCTGGACGAAATTTTTCAAATGGACGTAAGTACAAAGAGTCTTCATAAGGTACGTTTTTACCTGGACGAAATTTTCAAATAGACTCAAGTTCAAAGAGTCTTCAGCAGCATGAAAGGTACAGCAATTCTAAGAGGTGCATATTCAACACAACAAGAACGAGAAAGCTGTTGAATAATCCGGCGAACACAGACTTCACAAGGTAAAATAACCGCGAGGTGTGCAAAACTTGAGTCAAGTTGTGCAAGTTATACGAAGCGTTTAATAATGGCTGCTCTCAGAACAAAATGCTCCAGGTAACGAAGAGAAATATATTTTACGGAATAAAATGACATAATATATGGTGATATAAAAGACTATTCTAACTTTCATATACAGCAAACTGTACGTAGGCACTACTTAAGGTTCTTTGCTTCCAACTCACTTTCAATCCTCCCTTAATATTTGTTTCGTAGTGCGACTGCGAGGGTTTCCTTTCAAACCTTTTTACTTTTCAATTTCCCTTTTAAGCACTGCTTGACCTCATAGGTTCCCGCGCGTGGTCTTTGGTCTGAATTTCATTTTTCCATTCCATTTTACAGTTCATTCCATGTAAAGCAAATTATTCGATGAACTGATGTGACCTTCGAAGGAAAGTGACAGCGTGATGTGACCTTCCAAGGAAAGTGACAGCGTGATGTGACCTTCCAAGGAAAGTAACAATGTGATGTGACCTTCGAAGGAAAGCGACAGCGTGATGTGACCATTCCAAAGGATGTGTTCAGGAAAGGAAAAAATTGCAATTACTGATGATCTGTCTCGTTCATTTCAGCGTCATTGAGAGAGAGAGAGAGAGAGAGAGAGAGAGAGAGAGAGAGAGAGAGGAGGAAGGCTATGGGAAAAAAGAGAGAGAAGAGCTTATAGGAATTGACAAAATAGAGAGAGAGAGAGAGAGTCGAGGGTTAGGGGAGAAAGAGAGAGAGAGTGAGAGAGAGCGCGAACCATGGATTACCCAAAAAGAAGCGGCTAATTAGCGACCCTAATTTTATAGCCGCTAATCCGAGCACGATTCTCCTGCTACTCGGAACCGGCCTCTAGAATTTTGAGCGTCGGAATTTGCAAGCATTCATTAATAGCCTCGTTGGCGCCCAGGATAACAAACCTCACTTTTCACCCATCCCCCACCCTCCCCCACTTTCCCCGAGCATCCCACCTCCCCTAACTCCTCCCTACCAGTCAGGGACTAGGCAGTTTCTTGTTTTTTTTTTTTTTTTTGTTCTTTACCAGTTTTAAGCTGATTCTGCGCTAATTACGCCGACTTTTGCCTCGGGGCAGTGTTGCCAATTGGTATGTGTTTACCCTCCAAACTGGGTATAAGACTTACACAAAACCAGGGAAATAAGTGAAATTACCGTATCTATTTGTAGTATATATACATTAGAGCAATTTTATCATTATTGCATTACTATGACAACTAGAATTCATGGAAACAGTTTGTAAATGTATCGGCGTATGTGCGAAGCTCCACTAAATTGGCAACGATGCCTCGGGGAACAAATGGCGCGGCAGAGGCGGCTGAGCTGTTTTCGAGATCTGACCGGCATAGTTAATCGCTTTAAATAATCGGGAAAATTATTTTCTGTTTGCTGGGAACAGATGCACGTCTGCTGGTGCTGGTGCTGCTGCTGCTGCTACTGCTGCTGTTGCTGACGGTCGGGCATGCGCCCCTGGATGGAAAATCTGTGACAATAGACGTTATTTGAGGAAAAGTTCCAGAGGTCCTCTATTCCTCGCAATTGGAATTTCAGAAGGTCAAGCGAAGTTGCAATACATTACTGCCCTAATATTAATCATATATAATATATAAACATACTATATATGTATCTATATACTATATATATATTAGTATATATATATATATAGTATGACTGGTAAAGTGTTCTGTAACAACAGAATTCCATCTAATAAAAGGAAGCCCATAAAAACACCAAAATGTAGAGAGAAAAGTACTATATTTCAGAGACTGCTGTCTCTCTCTTTTTTCAGTCTCTGAAATATAGTACTTTTCTCTCTACATTTTGGTGTTTTTATGGATCCTACTTTTATTAGATATATTATATATATATATATATATATATATATATATATATTATATATATAATATATTCTATATATATATATAATAATTTTCATATATGTAAACCGAAGGGGATTATTTTTAGTCAATAATAATTTCGCACTCGTAGGTTCGAACCAACGCCCAGCGGAAAAGAGAAGACAAAATTATTATCAACTAAAATATTCCCCTTCTTCGGTTTACATACATGAAAATATATTATTCCGAGGTAGAGCGAATTAGATATTTAAGGACATTTGTAGCTCGAATAATTTGTATGAATCACAGTGATGTGATAATTATTCTTATATAAATATATATATATATTATATATATTATATATATATATATATATATATGTATATATATATATATATATATATATATATATATATATATAATATATTATAAACAACGGTTTTATGGAGAAATATTTCAACTTGTCGAACAATACATCACCTGTTGAATGACATTATCACACCTGTTGATTGGTGTCCTCCGTTTGTTGCCCCAGAATAAAAAGTAACTATGTACTCTCTCTCTCTCTCTCTCTCTCTCTCTCTCTCTCTCTCTCTCTGATTTTCGGGCCACTGTATGATTAAACTCGTACGGTCTGTTGGCATATTATTGAGGTTGATTTTTTAGGATGAGGCTTTTCCTGTTCCAACATGGTTTCGTAGTGCAACTGCGATGTTATCCTCCTGTTACACCATTAAAGCTTTCTATTCTCAATTCCCCTTTCGGCAATGGAATCACCTCACGGGCCCCAGTGATTGGCGTTTGACTTAAATAATATATATATATATATATATATATATATTATATATATATATATATATATATACATCGAGCTACAATGTCCTTTAATATCTAATTCGCTCTACCTCGGAATTAATATATTTTCATATATGCTTAACCGAAGGGGAATTTTTTCACGATAATAGATTTGCCTGGTCCCGGGCGCGAACCAAGAAGACATTCAAATCTAGGATATATGAAAATATATTAATTGCGAGTTAGAGCGAATTAGATATTAAAGGACATTGTGGCTCGATGTATGTATATGAATCACGGTAATGTGAAATGACTTATATAAATGCTATGTGTTGTCAAAAGCTCTACAACGCTACCGGAGTCGAGGTGGGTTGATGTTGTCTCCAAACCAACGAATTACCTGAGCGCGGAAGGTATTTGAGGGTGAGAGACGACATAAACTTATAGCCTCTCACGGTGGTGGGTTAGGTAAAAGCTTCACTGACGTTCCTGGATTTGAATGTCTTCTTGGGTTCGCGCCCGGGACCAGGCAAATCTATTATCGTGAAAAAAATTCCCCTTCGGTTAAGCATATATGAAAATATATTAATTCCGAGGTAGAGCGAATTAGATATTAAAGGACATTGTAGCTCGATGTATGTATATGAATCACGGTAATGTGAAATGACTTATTTATATATATATATATATATATATATATATATATATATATATATATATATATATATATATATATACTATATATATATATATATATATATATATATATATATATATATATATATATTCCATGCCAAAAACAGGGGTATCCGTCCTTTTTTTTTTACGGTGTATAACATTACTTGTATGATTAGCCGTTGCTACCTATTTTATTATTATTTTCTTTATCAAATTAATATAGGAAGTTCCTTTAGTCATAGACTGCGACTACAATGTGGAATCTTCTCATCTCCAAAGGTTGTTTTTTAAGCAAAGGACAAATTCATTCCAGCTCTCTACTGCTGCTAAAGCTTTCGTCTCCTGAATTCAGGTGCATCGGTTTTTATTTTCTGTTCCCTCATATTTGTTTATTTATCACCTTTTCCTGTAATTAATATCCTAACAGATCAAACTGAAGCCTCTGTCTAGCCACATTTACTGAGGCTGCTACATATTCGCGTCTACATTTTCAAGTCTGTATCCTACAAACACTGTAGTGTAAGAGAGGAATAAAAAAAGGGGGGGGGTATTGTTTCTAGTGATAAAAGGTCCGGGTGAAACCACCAATATTTTGGCCCTCCAGCCTCTCTGTTTGCTGCTGCGCTGAGAGCACTTGCTTTTATTTTATTTTTTTTTTATTTATTTTTTTTTATTCCTGGAAGCCTGAACATCGAAATGAACTTTTGCTAAGGCCCAATATTTCAGAAGGATCGACAGATTTCGGACGGATACGCTTTGTGAGAATTCGCTATTTTTATTTTTTTTTATTTATTTTTTTTCCAACCCTAAAAAAACCTTTTTCAGATATGAAAAGGTCGTAATTTTTTAAAATTAAGATTTCCCATTTTTTGTTTAAAATACTAGCTATTTCATCAGTGACATATTTTTACATTTGAAAAAAAATAACAGCAATATGATTGGAGGAATATATAAAAAAGAATATATATCTCAAATGGGCAAAATTTTACTTTGGAATTTTTCTAAAGTAAAACTTGGCCATTTGAGATATTCCTTTTGGGATATTCTTCCAATTATATTTCTGTTATTTTTTAAAATGTAAAAGTAAAATTCACTGATGTTATAAAGCCAGTAATCTGATAAAAAAATGGGAAATCTTAATTAAAAAATCATACCCCCCAAAAAATGTCTTTGTGAATACCACGTTTTCAAAAAATTAACCTTAAATTTCACTTCTATTTTCCCATACTTTTGCAGATGAGGATATGAAACTTCAAAAAATTTATTTTTCAATGCTCGTTTTCTGTGAATAGTTCACCATACATTTCACTTGTTTTTTCCCATACTTTTTCAGATGACTATATGAAACTTCGAAAAATAATATTGCAATGCAGACGTTCTTTTCATGGATGCACGAGTAGATGGTTTTGTTTTGTCTTATTCTCTTTATTCCTATCTAAAAATTTTGTCAAGACTTTAATATTATTGATTCCTATGTTCGCATGGCAAAGCATTTCCAGTGTAGTAGATGATTAATGAGCAAAGGTTTTAGAGCGATTCCGCCTATCACAGTGGGATCCAAATGTAAATGATTAATGGTCTCCTACTCGGTTCCTTTCACGAACCACGAGAGAGGAACATTATTATTATTTTTATTTTTATTATTATTATTATTATTATTATTATTATTATTATTATTATTATTATTATTAT
>NC_061092.1:1577314-1589814 GCF_015104395.2 Macrobrachium nipponense | reverse complement strand
AAATGAATGGAAAAATAATTCGGAAAAAATTAAAACAAAATAAAAACGTTAAAACAAAAATAAGCTGCTGCGCAAGAATGAATTGGCCGAAAGGGGGGTGGGGGGTGGGGGGCGTGGCATCCATGTCATCAGATGTGGACAAACATTAAGGAAATATTGAACGGGTACAAAAAAAATATGGAGTGGGGCCAATATTTATTAATTGAATTGACACCCTTCATTTTACTGGAGTAGTAACAGCCTTTGGTGAGCAATTGAACAGCATTTGAAACCTGTGTTCGGAAAAATTTCCCTCTCGGGTTTTTTTCAAGTTTTTTTTTGGCAGTGTCATAAATAAGCACATTTTACTGCTTTCGACTGAACAAAGGGTGTTTTTATTTTATTCAGAACTTTTTTTAGAGATAATTTTTTTTTTTATTTTGTGCTTGCAAACAGAGGGGATTCGTACTTTTAATTTTTTTATTATTATTCAGTGCACAAAACCTTCCAGCTACGAAGTCTTGCCAAGTGCAAAGACCTCTCTAATATATATATATATATATATATATATATATATATATATATATATCGATAATTCCACAAGGAAATAGAAATAGGACGTACAACTAACACTTATAACATCATATACCTTGCAATAACACATCATATATCGTGTTAATTACTATCCACCCTGATGTACTGTAAATTAAACACATGTAAATAAAAAAAACTTTAGCAACTCCCATAATCGGCTTACAGCCGACGATGGCTTGGTGTAAATAGAAAGAGAGAATCTCGAAAAATAAACACACCACGATTCCATATACTTATCCAGAACTTGGAGAAATGATTGAAAACAGAAATACGAAAAAGTCCGCCATCAAAGAAGTCAATGCAACAAAGACGGTTATATATATATATATATATATATATATATATATATATATATATATCTATATATATATATATATATATATATATATATATATATAATATATATATATATCTATATATATATATATATATATATATATATATATATATATACTATATATATATATATATATATATATATATATATATATAACCGTCTTTGTTGCATTGACTTCTTTGATGCGGACTTTTTCGTATTTCTGTTTTCATCATTCCTCCAAGTTCTGGATAAGTATATGGAATCGTGTGTGTTTATTTTCGAGATTCTCTCTTTCTATTTACACCAAGCCATCGTCGGCTGTAAGCCGATTATGGGAGTTGCTAAAGTTTTTTATTTACAGTGTTTAATTTACAGTACATCGGGTGATAGTTTCTCCATATTTTTTTTGTACCCCGTTCAATATTTCCTCAATGTTTTTCCCCTCCCATGTGACATGGATGCCACGCCCCCCACCCCCCTTTCGGCCAATTCTTCTTTCGCAGCGTTGTTAGTTTTAACGTTTTTATTTTTTTTTGTTTTAATTTTTCCGAATTAATTTTTTTCCAATCTCGAAAATAAACACACACGATTCCATATACTTATCCAGAACTTGGAGGAATGATTGAAAACAGAAATACGAAAAAGTCCGCATCAAAGAAGTCAATGCAACAAAGACGGTTATATATATATATATATAATATATATATATATATATATATATATATATATATATATAATAATATATATATATATATAGAATATATATATATATATATATATATATATGTATATATATATATATAACCGTCTTTGTTGCATTGACTTCTTTGATGCGGACTTTTTCGTATTTCTGTTTTCAATCATTCCTCTAAGTTCTGGATAAGTATATGGAATCGTGGTGTGTTTATTTTCGAGATTCTCTCTTTCTATTTACGCCAAGCCATCGTCGGCTGTAAGCCGATTATGGGAGTTGCTAAAGTTTTTTATTTACAGTGTTGAATTTACAGTACATCAGGGTGGATAGTAATTAACACAATATGATTATGTGTTATTACAAGGTATATGATGTTATAAGTGTTAGTTTTACGTCCTATTTCTATTCCTTGTGGAATTATCGATGTCTTCAGTGGCGGCATTAAGCGTACAAGGAGTTACAAGGATTAGGATATCTCAAAGACTTGTTAGTCCATCCGAGGAGACTTCGTGTGCTCACTTATCTGTAAGAGCAGGTTTTACTGTGCATTCACAGTGTCCTAATGATTATGTCTAACTTTCTATGAGAGAGAGAGAGAGAGAGAGAGAGAGAGAGAGAGAGAGAACAGAACGTATCTCTCTCGTTACAAGGAACCAATGCTTCATTAGTAAATGAAATGCACCCAATTAAAAGAGGATTGTCCTGATGAGAGAAGCGGCGGACGTCCTTATGCTTTGCCGAAGGCGTCGAGCCAGAACTTCACTTTAACACCCCGTCCCCGCCCCCCTCCTCTCCTCCTCACTCCCTTCCCCCCTCCCCCTTCCCCAAACCCCACAGTGTCCAGAACCGAGGAAGGAATCCGAACTGATTGGGCCTGATCCGTAAGTCCTCTGAAAACCAGTTATCCGGATCAGGACGTAACCTTTCTTCGTTGATTGCCTTTGGGTTTTGTCCGTTACCTGATTGGTACGTGAGTCAAATGGGGATATGGCGCGGCTAGTTTGTTCGTAAGTCTGTATGCAGATTTATTCTTGAAAATCGTTATACATAAACTCCTTCCCGAATAAGTCTTCCAATAAATAAGGTCTTTTGGAGATAGAATCAAATCGAAACTTTACCTTGTGTTCCTAAAAAATAGCTCTCATGTGGCTTTAGAAATAGGTAATAGCTCTCTCTCTCTCTCTCTCTCTCTCTCTCTCTCTCTCAGACGCTGACGGACAGCTTGATGTCATTTCTAGGAAAGGTCGGGTAGAAAAGGCTAGATTCTATTATTTGTGTAATAAATAAAAAAAAAAGTATCATTGAATGCACGTATTCGTTGTCGCGATGGATTATAGGTTTTGCTAAAACCCCCATCTTTATATATATTATTTCGCTTGCTCGGGGAGTAAGCCTACAAACTACTTTGTTGTTGTGGGTCGTGGTTGGTTGGTAAACTACCTTGCTGTTGTTCTTGTTCTTGTTGGGAGTAGGAAAGCCCTATGGAAAAGCCTAAAAAGGTCTGAAAAAGGAGTTTCACATTCAGTTAAAGATACAGCTATTTTAGGATATATATATCTATGATTTATTCATCAGAATGAAAATGTAAAAATAAATAATGACCATGTTAAACAGTACAGAACAAAATTTCTAATATAAAATATAGCGTATATAGTATTTTCCGTCGGTGAAACAGCGTTCTTTTTGACCGTGGATTTTAGCAAGCGCCCCGAGTAAGCTGGAGGTCGGACATGCCTTGTTTCACCTTTTTCACGCTCACGCTTCTATGATTTCCAACCTCACTGGTACCCAACTTTCCTCAGTTCTCCTATTTGTAAACTATATATATATATATATATATATATATATATATATATATATATATATATATATATATATATATATATATATCTATATATATTATATATATATATATATATATAGAACTTGCTAATAAGCTGTTTTGAAATTTTAATTGCTTATCGTCAGGCCGATAAACATTTCGACTCTGCTGGTTTTAATGAAATGATTCGATCTAATAATCCGGCCATATCGAGTTAAATGGCCCCATTTCAATTAGGCGTCCGGTGTTTCATTTCTAATTAGAAATTGATATAGTAGTGGCGTCACCAAGATAGGCTATCAGCGTAAACGCGCGAACTTTTAATTAAACAATTCAATTACGTGACCCGATCTCCAGCAGCTAATTGTGAAACGATTGCGGATAAAGTTATCGCTGTCACGGTGTTAAATGACAGTTTTTTGTTCTCTAATTATACTAGTCATCATTTTCTCTTATGATTTAAACTTTCACATCTTCTAGTTTGGTTGAAAATTGAAATGGAGGCTGTCTTAAGCCAAAGCAACTGGGTGTTTGTTGAACGGTAAGATTGAAGAAAGGAACTGAAAATGGGTGTCCCAAGTAAAAGGCATAAATACGCTATATTTTATTAGTAATAATTGTCCTGTACTGTTTAACATGCACATTATTTATTTTTTACATTTTCATTCTAATGAATAAATCATGAATATCCTATTCAAAAATTCCTGCATCTTTAACTCAAGTCAAAACACCTTTTTCAGACCTTTTTATGCTATTTCCATAGGGCTTTCCTACCCGCCCAGCAAGAACAACAACAACAAGTATCCTAGGAGTTTTATTCTGACTGCACCTAAACGGTGGAATAGTTTGCCTATAGTGCTGTTGTGGAATCTTCTGATCTCCATATATTTTCGCGAAGAGCAAAATTCATTCCTGCGCTCTGCTTCAGCTGTTGTTGCTGCTTACGTCTCCTGAGTTCAGGTGTATCGGTTTTATTTTCTAATTCTCTCGTATTTATTTATTTATTATCTTTTTCTTGTAACTTGCCTCTCTTTTCAGGGTGATTCCCCTTTGGAGCTATCTTGGTTTCATAATCTGATGATTTTGCCCATAAGGGTCTATTTTTTTCAGCTGATTATTCAAAGAAAGAAAGGTACATTTGAAAAGGAATAACCCGATCACACAGAACCTACGTGCACATCCAGGGAAGATCAAATGACCCATTATTCAACACCGTAGCGGGATAGTGCCGTCAGTGCACCGCATGTGGTGTGCACTGTAGGCATTATATACTTAATGCTCTGTGCAGCGTCCCTTCCTTAGGCTAGTGGCTGCTGCAACCCCATTCGTTCTTTTACTCTACCTCCTCTCATATTTTCTCTCTTCCATCTTGTTTTCCTGAGCCTTCTCCTAACGCCTGATTCATAGTGCAACTGTGCGAGGTTTCCCTCCTCCCGTTACACCTGCAAAACCTTTCTACTCTCAATTACAACTTTCAGCGCTCAATGACCTCACAGGTCTAAGCGCTTAGTCTTTGGCCTTGAGCATATATTATATATATTCTCGCTCTCTCCCATTGCACCAGCATCCCTCTCACAGACAATTCGTATCCTGAAGCAATGTTCCATTGTACCTGCCTCTCTGTGACTTACGCTATGCAGTCAGTAAAAAAAAAAAAAAAAAAAAAAAAAAAAAAAAAAAAAAAAAAAAAAAAGGCAGCCAACGAAGCCAATTTTAAGAAGAGATAGACGAGGCTTCGCGATGCGCATTTGTTTATTTTCTCCCTTTTTATTTCACCGTTCAGCGCGAGTTTTCCCGGTGCGTGTGGAGGATATATGCAGTGTCAGATATCGAGTCAATTTTTTTTTTTTTATTTCGATTCTTGTCGTCGTTGTTCTTGTTGTTGTTGTTGTTGTTTTGCCATATGATGGTAACTGTGAGTTTTCCCCTTTGGCGGCGGGGCGGGTTGTAGGGGTAGGGGCGGAGAGAAGTGCCCAAAGTTGCTTGCAGCTTCCATTCAATTGGCCCTCAGCTGCGCCCCAGATTTCAGCCTTTTACTTGAACACCCTCCCCCCCCATTCCCGCTTCCCTTTTTCAGTTTTGACGTCCAGCTTCTCTTACTATACGTACATTAATTCTCAATGTAGCTGTAGGATTTTATACTTCATCTCCTTTATTCTGTAAATCTCTATCACGCTGTTCAACCCCCAAGTCCCCCGCCCCGCCCAGTGCTTTGCTTCGTGGCCGCATTTTCGTGAATCAAATCGAATTACAAGGTATCAGCGAACTTCAACTCTTCAGAGAATGAGGAATCCTATTCTTTAAATAATAGCAGATCATGCCTTCTGCTTAAAAGGACTTTAAATAACATTCTCCACTTTCCGCAGTCATTTTTGCGAATGTGGACATAATGTACCCACCCTCCTCTTTCGGGTCGGTAATAACACTCATTTTTGACTGGCTAATATATATATCTATATATATATATATATATAATATATATAGTATATATATATATATAGATACACATATATACATACATACATACATACATAACATACATATGTATATATATATATGAGAGAGAGAGAGAGAGAGAGAGAGAGAGAGAGAGAGAGAGAGAGATAGTGCTTTATTGGAAACTACCTCCCAAATCACTGCGGCCCTACTGTTCATATTTATGGGCGGATATCTCCAGCCCTCGGCCTAACCAGTTGTGAGGTAACGATTTTATTAGATACTGGGACGTAGAACCCTCGCGTAAAAATACGTGTATATACTATGCATATTGGTTTTAGATATGTAAGCATTTCCCCTTAAATTTATGTGAATTTGTGACCGCTGGAATCACCGTGTTATTCTCGCTCTTTCTGCCCCACATGTCTTGACTGTCAGCTGGCAACTGAATATTAGAAACTTGACTAGGGGTGTCTCCCTGGGCTTATATTGTGAACTTTGACCTCGACTATTTTTTCATTGGTGGTGGCCTGGGTATTTTGTCGTGGATGGAGGTAAGATTAGATTGGGGGAGGGGAGGAAGGAAGAAGGCAAGTGAAGTTTTACAGAAGTTGGGAAGGCAAGTGAATGTTTGCAGAAGTTGGGAAGGCAAGAGAAGTTTTGCAGTAGGTTCGGAAGGCAAGAAAATGTTTGCAGAAGTTGGATGACAATAGAAGTCTTGCAGAAGTTGGGAAGGCAAAAGAAGTTTTCCAATATATATAACATATATATATATATATATATATATATATATACATATATATATATTATATATTTATATATATATATATATATATATAGTACATATATATATCTATATATATATATATATATATATATATATATATATAGTCTTTCTCTCTCTCTCTCTCTCTCAACAATAAAAAATAAAATAAAGTTATCATATAACTTCGTTTATTTCAAATATACAAAACGTGTGATCAGAGAAGGCTGCAGCAGATAAGAGAATATCCAGAATTCTCGTAAAAAAAAAATAAGAGAAAGAGAGAAGAGGAGGAAGAAGAGCATTTTCCACACGTGAGCACAACTCCACCGCGGTGCAGAGAAATTCTGAAATTTGTGGATGTAGTTTTATCCATCTCTCTCTCTCTCTCTCTCTCTCTCTCTCAGGATAGGTGGTCTTCAATTCACTGCAGTAAACAATAAGATGAAAAAAGAATGATTCAAAATCAAGAGTAGATATAATTTTTATAACCAACACTTAGACATCAATATAACTTACAAAGCCAACACTTTGGAATCAGCGTCATTTCTATCCTCTCTCTCTCTCTCTCTCTCTCTCTCTCTCTGCAGACTGATTTACCTTAAGTGAACTCTTGGGTTCATATAGATTAGAATATCGTAACCTCCTGTTACTTTGTTGGGTTAAGAAGTGTGTTTTGTGATGACGAATGATGGTGATATAAGAATATAATATTCTAATTATGTTAATAAAAAATCTCATAATCACATGAGTCACTAAAGTGGCGAAAAAACTGATGCAAATGTAAAACTGTATTCTTAGATATATATCTATACTTATAACAATGTGGATTTTTCACCATCAGTCATATAAACGCCGGATATTTATACAAGGATGAAACCTTTGTTTAATTTTCATTTTATTTCTTGGCTAGAGAATGGATGAAAAAAGAAAACAAGTTAGGAATTGAATACGAAAAAAGAATTGTAGCACCCACGTAAGTTTCGCGTGTGACAGGCGGTCGTGGGGAAGACAATTAAATTTCGCTCTTTCTTTCTTTCTTTCTGTCTTGTTGTCTGTGATGACGTCACCGTTTGAAACAAGATTGCCGTTGGCACCAAGATTTTATTTGCATCTCTTTTGTCCCTCCCCGGCATCGCCTGAGATTGCCTGTTTTCGTTTTTTTTTTTTATTGTCTTTTGTTCGGTAATGTCTTTTATTTGGAAGTCCATGTTTTCTCTTCTCTCTCATATACACACGCACTATATATATATATATATATATATATATATATATATATATATATATATATATATATATATATATATATATAAATATACCCATACACATACATAAACGTTTGTTCCTTCTCCCTCGCAAATCTCCCCAATTCGCCCGCGAGATGAGCTAAATTATTCTCTCCATTTAAAACAAAATTAAACGCGCGAAATCTAATTAAGACCGGAATTCTAATTCCTTTTGTAACTCGATTACCGGATGTCAATGAAATGATCAGGGCGCTTATAGAGAATTGTTGTTGTGATTCTCCCGCAGGGGGCGTTTTCGTCGCTTCTTTTGTTTCTAAGCTAGAAAGAGGGGGAACTGGAATTTCCACTTTAAATTGGGATGGGTGATGATTTCGGGATGTGATGGGATACTCTCTCTCTCTCTGTCTCTCTCTCTCTCTCTCTCTCTCTCTCTCTCTCTCTCTCAAAGTATAATTTCATTCGACATCCTTATACAGTGCTGCATTTGGAAGTATGATTTGAAAGTATAATTTCAACTGTGATTTTCATATCTCAGAATTTAATTTGAAAGGATAATTATAACTGTGATCTTCATATCTCAAAGTGTAATTCGAAAGCATGATTTTTACTGTGATTTTCATATCTCAAAATATAATTTGAAAGCATGATTTTAACTGTAATCATCATATTTCAAAGTATAATTTGAAAACATGATGTTAACTGTGATCATCATATCTCAAAGTATAATTTGAAAGTATGATTTTAACATGTTATCATCATATCTCAAAGTATAATTTTAGAAAATAATTTCAACTGGCATCATCATATCTAACAGTATAATTTGCAAGAATTATTTCAACTGTAATGATCATATTATCTCCCAGCATAATTTGCACGACATCCAGCAGAATACAGTTCTATTGGCACTACATTTGGAAGAATGATCTAAAATTATAATTTCAACGGTGATCATCATATCTCAAAGTATAGTTATCTTCAAGTGTGATCATCATATACATATCAAAGTATAATTCCAGTCGACATCCTCACAATACCAGAAAGTATAACTTCAGCCGACGTACAAGTCGGAAGGAATCCTCCATATCCCCAATGCTCTGCAGATGGAATATCCTGCAGCCTCCTCCTTTGATCATCTCTCGGTAGAATCCTTAATGAGGGACCCACGCTTTCCTCGCCCTAGAATCCCGAATGGGTTGGATTCCTTTGATGGGTGTCCTTCGATCGTCAAGAGGGGATAGGATGCTCTGTAGAACTCAGTTGTTAGGATGTTGTAATAAGGTTTTTTTTTTACCTGTGGTTGTGGACGCTAGGTGGTGGTTGTGGGTAAGGATGGGGCATGATGATTGTGGTTGTGGGTAGGGATGGGGTTTGATGATTGTGGTTGTGGGTAGGGATAGGGTGTGGTTGTGGGGAGGGGTGGTGATTGTGGCTGGGGGTAGTGGGTGGTGGTTGCGGAGAAGGGTAGGGTGTGCTGATTGTGGTTGTGGGTAGAGGTTGGGGGTTGTGGTTGTTGGTTGGGCGGGGAGGGCGAGAGGTCCAATCTATAGAAACTTGACCACCCTGGTTGTGATAAGATGGGCCAATAGATTTTTAGAAAAAGGACCCTAAGCCTGTCCTCCTATTCCGCCACCCCACCCCCCTCCACCCTCCATCATCCCCTCGCCCACCCCCTGGCCCTCTCAGAGTATTTCTGGTCTCTGGTTACTACTTTTTTTTATTATTATGAAAATACTCAAAGAAAAACGTCATTGGTATCGTCTGGTTTCCCGATAAGCTTTGTGAAGCAAGCGATATTTCCCGTCTCGCCTCTGATTATGAAATATAGGTCTAATGGTTTATGGATCCAGGGGTCTCTGCTCTCTTCGTGGTTACTTATTGCTTCTTCTTCTTCTTCTTCTAACTTTCGTTCATCAATAGGCTGCCATCAAAGGCATTTAATGCCGTTGGATGTTTGCGAAAACTGTAGAAGAATGAAGACGTTCAGTCTTCGAAAAAACCTTTTCGTCGAGCTCGAATGGGATGTTGTAACCTTGCAAGTATTCCGCGTTGCATTTTTTGAATCATGTGAATATATATATGAATGAGTTGTGGTCGTCTAAAAACGATTTCCTATAATTTATTCGTTTCCTTTTTTACAGTCCGTAAATCCACATTGGTGTTTGAAGGAAGGAAATTTCTTGTGGTTATCTGATATTGCATTCCTTGCTCGACTGTTTCAATTATTTCTAAAGCTTTTTAGAGCTACAGGACTATGCAAAGTTTCTTCTGTGTAAAGTCGAACAGCTCCCTAAAGATGAAACGTTCTTCACAGAGACCCGCTTAGCTCTATAAAGGGGGAAACTTTCTATTCCGGAGAAGACAATCATTTCATTCCTTCCTTTCCATAAGCTATTTCTCCTTTCTAACATAAGCCTACTCAGCTGTTAGGCCTAATAAACTGTGTACCTAGGGCCAAGCTCGACCAGCAAAGAAGAGAGGCATTGGCAGGACCCGGCGAGTATTTTTAAATAGTTTTTTAACATTTAATAAAGACAAGTTCTTTTACGACTTTGATATTCTGACTGACGTACAAGCCGGGTTAATATATATTATAATAGAATATATATTATATATATATATATATTATTATATATATATATATAATATATCTATATATATTATATATTTAACAACATTCATTGAATAGAACTGCTTTTTTCACTGTTAACCAGCTTTTTGAAATTGCTTCATATTTTCTAATTATTTTCTTTACTTCATTGTTCAGGTTACTAATGGACACATAATGGGGTTCTTCCATTTACTCCAGTATTTTTACACGCGACAGCTGTTTCGTCAACCTATACGTATTGACGTTATCAAGCGTACTGATACAAATATGTTGTTGTTGTTGATTAAGCTGGCTTTATGCCAGCACGGGCTCTTGCTCACGGAGCAGCCCGTAGGTCATTTGAATATTTGCAGGTGAAAAGGTGATTTTTAAAGGATATGCGGTGCAAACTTTATTTATGATATCAATGGAATATGCAGGTTTTATGGTATGATTTGCAAAGGAAATGAAAGGTGAAACAGGCAGGGTTACAAACCCCTTTAAACCCTAAGGTGCCCATTAGTGGAAGAGAAAGTTCGATAGTAGCGAGTCCTGGCGAGTCAGAGATAGCCAGTAAGGAAAATCGAAAAAATTTATCGTCGTAGAAGAACGGAAAAAAAGCACATAACTCTATGGAGTTCAAGTACCATATTTCACTTTACGATGATAGAAAAAAAGCGCCGATCGTTTAGCAATAGGGAACGACGAAGGAAAAACGAAATATTATCAGTTTTAGAAATAGTAAACAAAAATAGTCAACAGCTTAAGCGGTAGTTAGAGTGATAGTTGAAATATTCGGTCGTTTAGACGTAAGGCGGCCGAAAAACGGAGGGGAAAAGGAAAAGGAGGATGTTTAGAGTAGTGCCACAAAAAGCAGGTTATTGCTAACAAAACAGCAATTATCGTGAATTTTGACGGCGGTATATATTTCGAGGAGGCGATGCAGGTATTTCTCGGAAACGATACGAAGGTATGAGGAGGTCTTCAGGGAGGCCGATTTCGTACTCGAGGGCGTCGTGGAGTACTGAATCATACAGTGGTTGATCAATGCTATAATAGCCCTCTATGGTGCATGCCCTATGTAGGAGAACCTTAAATTCTTCTAAGGTCATAAGTAGCTTGCTGGTTACGTATTCTCCCACGAGAATGTGGTCGATACCAACACTGGCGTTTATCTGTCGTGGTTTCGATGTCTGAGTATTATTATCCTTCTTGACTGTGAAAACCTCTGTCTGTGTTCCGGCATCGGCATACAAAACGGGAGCAGCAGTCTCGATCTGCATGTCTTCAACCGGAGCTTCTTCTGTCTGGGTTCCTGCTTCGACACGAGCAGGAATCGGCGTTGTCGGCGGTGCAAAGGCTGGGGGTATAACCTGAGGGGTTGGGGGAATTACCTGAGGGGTTGAGGGAATAACCTTAGGGGTCGGGGGGGTTGGAAGGGGTTTGGGAATTGGAGGTTGGAGGGAAGGAAAGGATGAGGGGTTTGGGATATAATGACGTGGTTTTTGTTGGTTAAAAGGATGAGGTGTTTGTGGTGGAGGAGGTAAATTTGTCCTGGGATCAATCCTTGGTTGGCTTGGAGGTCGTCTTGGGGTCGGCTGGCGGTCTTGAGGTCTTGCAGATCTTCTCCAGTCTGACAGGGCATCCTCTGAACCATGCATGGTGCGACTGGTGACAGTTGGGGCATCGGGCAACAGTGTGGCCCTTTGCTTTGAATTTCTGGAGGCAAACGTCAGTTTCATGTTTCAGGCTGCATATCCCGCAGATGTGGTGGGAAGTACATTCTCTCCTGTGGTGTCCGTACTTCTGGCACTTGAAACATCGTAATGGCTCAGGAACAAAGGCTTCTGTGTGATAGGTGCCGAGGATTCCGAGATCGATGGAGGGAGGGATATTACCCTTAAATGTGGCCTCCACCTTCAGGGTTTCCTCTATCGTTGCTGCGTCCTTCTTTACTGTGCATCTTGTTGCACTCAGGATGTTTGGTAACTGGAGGATTCTTTCGATGGGAATGTATTTTGGGACTTTACAAATCATCCCTTTTGTGATTTTTTCCGCA